>NC_079311.1:49153785-49453785 GCF_023638135.1 Falco biarmicus | reverse complement strand
TTTCCTGGGCAACAGTGCAAGATGTGCATAACTTTACATATTTCCTTCAAAAGAAAAGGAAGTAGTAATGAGTAAATATGCATGATTAAAAGGGCAACGTAGAGTATCCTCTTAATCAGTAACAGAGGTCTCCATGCTTCATTACAAATTGGCACTCAAAGCAGGAAATCACCAAATGCTTGCTTTTTGCTTGTTATCAGCTTCCCTAAAGGTATAATATTATATAGCAATTATAAGGCAAGTATCACAGCAGTGCAGTTCCCATTTTCACTACATTCTTTCTGGGAGGTGAACAAAACTGGAGTACTGGTATGTTCCTGAAAGGACAGGCTGCATTTTCTGATTTACACAGTAGCAGCCATAGATCTGCAGTGATGAGAGGGATCTGAGACACAATGACTCATTTATTGTTGTTGTCCTCAACTGGGACATATGGTAAATTTAAGCTTTGTTTTGAATACTTCTTCACAAAAAATATCCCAGTTACTCAAGATACTGGGCTTTTTGACAACACTCCAGCTTTTTGCATGGATGTGGGGCACTGGTCATGACAATGCCCTTTCCTGATCTCTGCCTCAGGCAAATGGTCATTTTTGTGGATTTGCGTTTTTACTTAAGTTCTTAATTTGTTACAGGAGGGTTGAGAAAGCCTTTATGCCTTGCAGTGCTCTCTGAACTTTGGTTGCCTCTGATTGCTGGGTCTGGTCTCAATTTCCACAATCAATCATATGCATATGAATGATCCTAAAGACAGCAAGAGATAGGCATTCCAGGGGAAGATGAGACATGAAGGGTTTAGCCATCAAAGCAGAAGGGAGAACAAATCTTTTCCACCAGTACAGTTGAAGTGGCACATGCTGGAGAAAGTGAGACTGGTATTAGCAAAAAGTATGCTGCCTGCAAATGAGCATGCACTGTCAACAAACATCAACCATGTCAGCTGTATATTTATGGAAGGTGGGTTTTTAAAAGTTCAGAATTTACTGAGGAGCTACAAAGGCTGCTGGAGAGATGAACTAAAGTGGTGTGTTATGCATGAAAAAAGTAGGGGGAAAGTTTAGGAGACCAAAAAAAATAATTCAGAGCAGCAGGAAAAAAAACAAAACAGGTAAGTTTTCAGGAAGGCTGAACTGGAAATAGTGATGCATTCAAGTAGAAATGGCAGTATGTATGCTTCCAGATACAGGAGTTGTAGATGAAGAAGGACCTGATAGCAGTGGTAATGCTCCAGTAGTTGTAATTGGGGCCACCTGAGTTCAAGAGCATAATGAAGATGAGCTGCAGATACTCCTAATGCCTAAAGAGACAATTTTCTTCTCAAGAAAAATAGACAAAACCTTGCATTTTTGGGCAGGGTAAAAGGCATTTAAATTAAGCTACAAAATTATTTTGTCAGAACAGGCAGGGAATGTGAGCCAAGAAGCATTTGCCAGAATATTAAAAGATGTGAACAGCAGAGCAAATTCAGCTCTAAGGAGATAGTTCATATTAAAAAAAGGACAGAAAGAAAGGCAGAAAGGAGCTGTCAGAATGCATCAGATAACGAACTATAAGGCAGGAAATTAGTTCTTGTACTGCTTTGAGCATTAAATACAAATAACTCTCTGCCCAAGTCGAAGGTATGGGAAGAGCAGTCTACTTAAGTTCTAGAAGAGATAAAAACTGCAGCAAGTAGTAAGACAGTCACTTAGAGAGCTTTTCCCTAGTTAGTCAGTTTCTAATGTTTTGTAGTGGAAAATAACAAACTGCCATCTTTTATCAAACACCACCATAAAATATTAAACTGAATTAAAATAAAGAGAGACTTTTAGAAGCATTAGTCATGCTACAGGAAGGAAATACTTTTGCTGCTTCCAATTGATAACACCCATTTCAAGCCCTGGAAAGAGATTAGGCTTTAGCAGTCTATGGCAATGACAAGTAAACCATATGTTTCTTGGAATTTGAAATCATGACATGAACAAGTCATTTATTATAAAGGTGAGACACTGTTGTGCTGAACAGACATGCTATCTAAAGTGTGAGGGTTTTCTGGATGTAGCCACTAAAGGATAGCTTTCTCTGCAGTCCTCTGCATTTCTGAGTAGGCTATTTAAGTGTCCACTGACACACCACTTGAAAACGTCTAGTGAGAAATTGGCTTTTACCAATCCCTAAAGTACTAAGACAGTATAAAAGGTTATATAAATACAAACTACATGGTAGTTCTTCACGTTCCACAGTGGTAGAGCATAATGTGGTAAGATGATCATAATACTATCTTTATCTCAGAATTAAGCATGGTGGGCCAGAAACCAGAAATGTAACTAACTCATACTGGTAGTATAACTGAGAGTTAAAATACTTGCTACCTGCAAATGCAAGCATTCAAAAGCCAATATTGCCTGTACCTGTGGTGTTACTGTGTGTGTTGTCTACTCCAGCTCTGAATGGAAACAGTGAGTTTTAAAGAGTAACACATGAGAAACATTAACAGATACCATCTATTTGAGGGCCTTGACACCTGTATCTGAGGGCAGAAAGGACTCTTGTAGCTCAAGGTGATAATGTCTCAGTGTGGCATCTTCACAGAGCACTGTGACAGGAGGGTGCAGTATCACACACTGCCTTGGTGTCAGGATTTGTAGTGTTAAAGTGGAGACTTTTTCACAAGCCTGACATCCATCCAATGAAAATCACGGCTCTCAGGGAGATGTTGACTCAGATACTAAAATCTTACTTATGTGATGAACTTAAGTGTTTCCTTACATTTAATGAATGAATTAGCTGTCCATAGCCAACTTAGGCTGCTCCAACATTTTATTATTATTTGTGAATTACTATTAATACTTTTGACATACTTTGGACCATTGCTTAGATGGCATAATCCCTGACACGCAAATCATTTACTCTCAAGTCCTATAGATTTCAGTGAAGGGTTATGGCCACCCAGGATTGCAGGCACCCTACAGCTGCAGCCCTGTGGGTAGGAAACCTCCAGGAAAACAGAGCCTACAGCAGAACTGAAGGCTGTAAACCCAAGACGTCCGAGTGTCCTGCAGAGGCCGGGCACTGGACAGCAGGGTGTGGGAACACTGGCACAGGAGCCGCAGGTGCCCCTACCCACTCCAAGCCTCCACTTGTCACGTCCATGCAGGGGCAGACAACCCTGAGGCATCTTGATGGGAGAGTCCTTTCCCTCTGCTGGCTCTTCTCCCAGCTCTAGCCCCTGTGCCTTTGCTTGGCTCAGCAGGTGGCTGACCTGAGAGCCATGGGCATGCAGGAGAGGGAGGTGGGAAGAGCTGGCACCTCATCAGAGAGTCATCAGGAGAAAGGCGTTCGTGCCTGTCATTTGTGCTAAGGGGGTGACTTGAGGACAAAAGGGAGCTACCAGGGAAGATAACACCAAACGTGACTTTCAAGGACTGTGGCTGTGGGCACCTATTGCAGGAAAAAGCTGAACATTTGCAGAGATGGCAGACCTGGGTGCAGCACACCCACCTCTGGCACGTGCAGCTCCCGCTCCAGCTGGACGTGTGCCTTGGAAGAGTGACTGTGCTGAAGCTGCCAGCACTCAGGAATAAAACAATTCAAATGCATATGACACAACTTGTTGGTCTGAAAGGCATGGGAGATTTCAGACATAAGAGACACAACAGCTTTTCAAAATAATTTGCTTTGTGCTCCTGATCCTGCCAAAGCAGGTTTGCTCTAGGTGTTGCGTGAATGAGTCCTGTTAGCCAGAAATCTCAGCGTAGTGGAGGAATTAATTATGAATTATTATTTGCTCTGTTCATTTAGCATGCCATCACCTTTGCATTGTCTGAGTAATGTATAATGAATAAAGCCCGTAAACTAGACCTCATCTATCTCTTCATAGAGTATGATGGACTGATAGATTCATAGACTTTAAACCACTTTGTTCAGTCAAAAAGCACAGGATTCACCGAAGTAATCCCTAAAATGTTTTTTAAATCATTCAGTTAGGCTTGGTTTTGTGGGGGGTTTTGTGGAACGCACACGCAAAAACCGCACAAGACTAGCTAGGAAAGATGCAGTAGGTATTACCAGTACAACAACCATCTGTTGTTCTGTTGTATCTTCAAGCTGATTTTTAAAGTCATATATTAAGCCATTGTTTATTACTGCAGGGGACTTTTTCTGTTGCTGAGAATCATTTTCTTGCAGTAACAGAATGAGAGCCTTTGGCAGCCTCTCACATATGCACAAGGACAGTGTCAGTAATTCTATGGACCTCTGTTACAGCATTTACAGAATTGCAATTTATGTATGCAAAATTCTTTGAGGGTCAAACCTTTCCAATGACAATATTAATCTAGTGTTTTGTAAATGTTATTTAATCTTCATAATGGTGTTTGAATGTGGTACAGTTATTTCCATTGGAATGGCTTTGGATATTATGTGTTCTAATTCATGTAGACCTGGATTATGCATACAGATCATGTTTATTAGAAAGAAAACATTTCTTACTGCAATGAGTGAGAAATGTTTTGAAATCTATTTCTTCCTTAGGCAGTAGGTGCTTTTATAGTATAATTATTTCATTTCTGAACTTGGTATATTAATCTTTTTTCCAACCACTCCTCAGCAAGCTGATGAGCTGGAAAGTGCAAAATGCTTCAGCGTAGAACCTCAGCAGCAGTGGTAGAAAAGTCAGGAAAGCAGCAGAGATTCCCAAAAGCATGAGCAAAACAACATCAGAAAAAGTCTTCTTCCATCTTCTTAAAATACTAATACACAATTTCACAAACTTCTCCAGGCTTCTACCCACCAAGCTAAGTCTGAAAAGACTTGTTCATTGGCCATATTCAAAATGACCCATTAGACTTTTACAAAGTTTTCCAATGCCAGAACTGCCTCTCCTAGATTTTTGGTTTTTTGTGGAGACAGGCAGCTCTCCGAAGATGCAAATATGCACAGGCATGCAGAGAGCTCCTGTGACTGCAGAGACTGCTCATCTTAGAGGCAGCTGTCTAGTTCCCATCACACGCTCTCAGAGCTCCAGTGTCTTCCCATGCTTTAGCTGGAAAATTCCAGCACTCTGACCTGGCTCTGACTCCTCGCTGTGAAAACACAATGGGATCCATTCTCCTATCGTGGAAAAGTATGCACATAAAAAGCCTGTTGACTGAAAGAATAGACCCCTTCAGCTTTAGCATGACAAGACTCCTTTGAATGCTTACAGCATTTTTCAGTGAACTCTGTTGAGTAAGGAGAATACTTTCTCCCTTCCCCCTCCTTTGCTCCTTCCCCCTTGCAGAAATCCATAGCAGCACACCTAGCACCTCTCATCTGTATAAGGCTCTCAAAAACAACTTTATTGTTTTCTGTCAGCTTCCTCTCCAAAACTTGGGTAGGGACATGCTTTTTATTTTAATGTATTTGGCATTCACTCTTCAATGGTTCTGCCCACCTGCCCCATCCAAGTCCTCTGTGGCATAGTGGCTTTGATGAAACTGATAGATTGGGTGCTCTGGAATCATATGGCTGATAATTGGGAGACAACATGACAGCATGGTTTGGCTGAGTCAGAATCTCTAAAAAGTGCAGACAAAAGATGAAATTCCAGACTAGCAATTCAGTGAGACCCTATAGCTGCCAACAAGGGAAGTGACATTCATTTCACACATAACTGGCACGATGATTGTTCAGATAATTACTAATATTGCCCTCTATAACGTTTACATACTATATTATTTAGATACTATACCAGTAACACTACAGCAAACCAAGGCAACCAGTCATGACATCACCAAAACCAAACAACAAAAAAACCAATTAAACAAAGCGACATATTACTCTTCTTTCCAGCTCCTTCTTTCTTCCAGAAAAAAACAAACAAACAAAAAACAAAAACCAAATAAAGAAGCAGGTTCTGAAGATGAATTAATTTGGACTGATTTAAGGTGGAAAGACAAGAATCGCAGTTTTGAATTCTTGCACTGGGTTTCCTCAAATTTCTACTTCTGACCCCTGTAAAACCAGATGTTTTATCCAAAGGGCAGAAACAACCATATAATAGCTCAAAAAAGGGGTTGATGTAGAGATGTCTGAAGTAGATAAAGTTTCCCTGTTGTCTTCAGTGACTTTGGATCCAAGCTCCAAGAAAGTGCTAAGTGTAGAAATCTTTTTCATGGCAAATAGAACTTCAGAAATCTAAATAAAGTTTGGACAACTCATTTGTATTACTTGTGGTAATAGATTGCTTCTTAGTAAAACAGTAATATATTCATAAGAATAAAGTAGTAATCAGTGTTTTATTCTTCGAGCAACTCAGAAACAGTAGGATGGGAACATAAGTTTTGTTTCAAATGTGATAGCAACTTAGCTAAAATATCTTTTGTGGGTTTTTTTTGTTGTTTTGTTTGTTTGTTTGTTTTTAATATTGTGTAAAAAAATTGTATAATGTAATCATTTAGTGTTTATTTTATTATGTGTACCTTCTACTCAGAGGGTTGGCATTATTGTTCCTAACAGTGATGGATACAAGCAGATCATGCCCTATGACCTCTACCATCCCCTTCCTCGGTATGTAAAACAATCAACCAGATATTAGGATTAACAAATGTATTTACTTCTTTTTTCCTTTTCTCTGCATGTCTAGCTGAAGCAGCAATGCAGACTTATTAAGTGTGCAGTCCCTTTCTTTCTCTCTTTCCTCACACCCACCCCAACTCCCTTTTCCTCTCACAACTTTCCTTTTTCTTCCTTTTACTCAGCTCTGAACAGCACTATAAACTGTGGCTTTGTAAGGAACATAAGACTTTCTCGCTCTCTCCTGCAGTGCCACTTCTTGCATGCTTATAAATTCTGAAATTTTGGGGTTAGGCAGTATTAGTGATGTGTTCTGACCCTGCAAACCCATGCTAATGTCTACTTTAGGGGCATTAATCCATAGGGTTTCTAAGAAATCAGAGATCAGGGACAGGAGTAGGATCAAGGCCTGATTTGTATTATTAACTAACTCACAATTTAAATGTCTTTAATGTAAGACCTGAGATTCTCATGGAAATAATCACATAAGTAATTGCTCTTAAAGCAATGAATAAGACTGATGCTGATCAAAATATTTGGTGGCTGAAGGATAATAACCTTTCAGTTTTGAAATACCACCTGGACATGCAATAGTATTATTCTGTGTTTCCTTCTTCATTAATTTCATGTAGTATGAAGTCACAAAAAAAAAAAAACCTAGGCAACTTGTTTTCATGCTGGTGAGCAGACAACCTCCCTCAAATCATGGTAAGGCCTAATACAGAGAGCTTTCAGCATCAGTGCGCAGGCGCCATGCGTTCATGTTCAACAGAGTCTCCAGCCAAATTGTGGACCCCCTGAAACTGTGAGTGAGAAGACGAGGAGGTGAACAGCTTACGTGCCAGGCATTGTGGCTGCCATTCATGTTGACACCCTTTATCTGTGTCATTTGGGTTAGACTTTTCTCTTCCTAGCTAAGTGCTTATGGTTATGTACACCCAGCCATTTTCACCAAATATATCTGAGATACACTTATTAACTATATCACTGCATCTAATTCCTTCTTTCTGGAAAACACTTTTCTCTGTTCTTTATTTAAAAAAAACCACCACATACATACCTCCTAACCTCAAAAATTAAAACTCTGTTAGTAGGGAATATAGAAGGCAGAACATTAATATGGGGTTTAACACTCTAGCTTTTAATAAAACAGATTTTATTTCAATTGTGTACAAAGGACATGTACATTGACAAAAGACAGAGAACAATTTATATCAGAGGATGATTCAGCAGTACTTGCCAGTGGAGGGACTGTACTTAATGAAAAAGTATCCTGAGCTCACAGAAGCTTTTTTACTGCTGAAGAAAATCCAGGATAAAGGATCAAAATGCCCTGAGGTAATTGGCTTTCAGTAACACTGAAAGCAAAAACAAAAGGACATTTGCCTTCTGGGGAAAAAAAACAAAAACAAAAACAAAAACAAAAACAAAGTGAAATGTTTCCAGTGAGGTAGAACTTTTATACCACAGGATTACACAGGAATAGCCTCACTGGGTCATGACAGTGGTCCTGGATCCTCTCTGTGACAATGTCTTGGATATAAGAGAGGAAATACCAGACTTATTTTATGTGGCCAGCCATGTACACGTAGAAGACGATACATATATTATTGTATATGCATCAGCGTAAAAAAAGGATTATTCTCATAAGTATGCATAGCTTTTAAGCATACACCTTGTTCTCTGGATTTATCATTACATTCTCAATTGGCACCTGTAGAGAAAAGATGGTTTCTCAGTTCCTCTCACTGCCTCAACTGTAAGGAAACAAGACCCATATCGATTATCCATCAGAGGCCACGTATCCTATCAGTATAGTCACGCTTTCTTTTTGGTAATTTCCTTCAATCTTTTTTTAACTCAACTCAATTGTTTCACTGGAAAGAAACGCTGCTGCTTCCCTGCACGTTCATGCAAAAGGAACATCAGCTTCGGAGCATGCTGAGCTTCCAGTGATTAGTAACAAAGATTCTTTGGAAAATGACAAATTGTGAAAACATGATAATCTCATCACTTAAGAAAAAAGGAATTAAGTTAAAAGAATTGAGTTTCTGTGGCAATAGTCACTGGGTTAGTAGGAGAGTGATTTCATATTATTAATCAGTGACTTAAAGACAGCAGCCATGAGAGTGCTTTGCTGTTATGCCTCTTTATGAAAATATGTATAGGATTAATTTTTAATTACATTAATCAGGAAAATAACCCACTTGCAGATAGCAGTTTATGCATTTGGGGGGGTGGGGCTGGGGGACACAGGGTTTCCTTTTTCTGATGCCTCTCTGTTTTGGGGTTGGGTTTTTTTGCCCAGATGGGAAAGTACACCCTGGACGGCCTGTTCCTCATCCTGTGGAGGGGGCATTCAAAGCCGCAGTGTCTCATGTGTGGAAGAAGACATTCAGGGGCATATCAGCCCTGTGGAAGAATGGAAGTGCATGTACACTCCAAAGATGCCTGTTGTCCAGCCTTGCAATGTATTTGACTGCCCAAAGTGGCTTGCTCAGGAATGGTCTCCGGTAATCAGCTTAGCTTTGTTGGTTTTGTATTTACCACACTAGAAACATAAATTATAGTTTAGTGAGCTTGTGGAAGTAAACATTCCCTACTTACTTTCCTTATTATCATGACCTCTGTTTTTAATTTTGCTGTTTATCGAACTGCAAAGTAAATACTCAGGAATAATGTATTAGTAAGATTGACATGATTAAGGAGAACAATGGAAAAATAAATCAGATCTGTATTGTTAATTAGTGACCTTCTACTAACAATAGACTGGGAACATAAACGAAATGCACAAAAAAACAGTAAGCATGTAATGGCACATCTTTATTACAAGTTTTCAGCCATATATTGAATAGCATGAATTGCTGAGAGGCTTCCAGAGATACATGAAGCCATAAATGACTCTGCTCTTTGATGCTTGTTGTTGTCTGTTCCTCACTCACCTTTCCTTCTGTATGAAAGTAAATCTCTTTGACATATCAGTTTACAAAAGAAGAAAAGTACTTTGATTTTGCACATAAAGATCTAATTGGAATGTAGTTTCTCACCACCCCACTTTCTCAACAAGTAAAATGGGGTTTAGAAGCCAAGCTAGCTCACCCACAGGTGAGGTGTTCTTGAGTCATTGCAAAGTGTTTAGTGATTTCCAGATGAAAGCTGCCATCCAAGAGCAAAGTAATATTGGTAGTGTCCATAGCCCTTCCCACTGGTTAGTAGTTTTGATCCTCTCCTGTGCAACCAGAACTAAATTTCTGAAACAATCTGTACAGGGGCAAAAATTGATGTACCTTACCAAAAATAAATTTAAAAAGACACTTAAGAAATTGTCTGAGGAAAGAAAGCCCAAATAGTTTCCCATTCTGTTTGTTGCTATGTTCCAAAATAGTTGAGTGTCACCCCTGTTAACCCTTAAGCCCCAGTACTTTGTCCAAGCAAAGCCAAGTGGTTCCAGATGAAACTAACAGGGTGTTACTGAGGGACAGATGGCCACAAGCCAAGTATCCAACACTGCGAGAGTGACACTGCAAGAGAAGTCCAGCAGCAAAATGTCCAAACCAAGTAAATGTGTAGAGAAAAAGGGAAAAATTGCAGTCAATTTTATACCACATCTGTAACTACCAAATGTTATGAATAATTTATGTTCAGAGTTGGGTGTTTCTGCATCATGTATCACTCTCTTAAGTACACATACTGCTATTGAATATTCCCCTTACCACTCTTGTGACATATAATTTCTTTTACTTTTTTTTTTTTTCCTCCAGTGCACTGTGACCTGCGGACAAGGACTCAGATACCGTGTGGTCCTTTGCATTGATCACAGGGGGATGCATACAGGAGGCTGTAGTCCTAAAACAAAGCCACACATAAAAGAAGAATGCATTGTACCCACTCCTTGCTACAAACCCAAAGGTAATGAGGCAGAAGGGTTTTTCATACATTTTTTGGACGTCTTTGCTGCTGAGCAGTTTTGTTTTGTTGCTGGTAGCACTGATTCCACCTGCAGTGAGTTGTGTTTGCTCCTTTAAGGCCTGCCATTTCTATTCCAGTCTGCCTGCTAGCAACTTGGAGTGAATGCTGGCCCCTTCCTCTTTCTTACAAGTTCTGTGGTTTCCACTGTTAATTTGTGGTCCAGCAGACCAAGCAATATAAATGTAAATTTGACCATAAGCATAAGAAGGTTTGACCTCACTGATTGGTCTGGGCTAAATTTCCCCTGTATTTTTAAAGGCATTAAATATATAAATAATATTTATGATAGATAAATGTAACCATAATTTTAAATTGCCTGTTCATAACTTGGAGCTTGAAATAGGTCAGAAGCAAGCATTGTATATCCCAACATGAAATTCCTTTTACTAGCTGGGCTGCAAAATTTGGCAGACTGTTAAACTTGAAGCATCTTATAGCAAGGAGTACTTACAACCTGTATAGAAATGTTGCTGGACTTGGGCCTCAGACAGAGAGTAATACTGGGGCAAATCCCCCACCTTTTGTTGAAAGACAAAATATTTCTGCAGCTGTTTGGAGTTTGTTATGGGGTGGGAATGTAAAAAAAAAAAAAAAAAAAGTCCTGGAGAATGGATTGAATTAATGGACAGTGGCCAGGTGCAGCAGACACAGGTATCTGACTGTTTCCATGGGTGTATGAGCATGCATGTGTTTGTGCCTGTATACAGATCTATCGATAAAACCTCTGTGTCTGTATGCTGACTAACTTATGGAAACTTCCGGGCTACAGCGATGCAGGTGAACTGAATTTCCATAAACTGGACCTAAATCTGCCCATAAAAATAAATCAATTCCTTTTAAAAAATGAATTGCTACCCTGATCCATATTAAAAGCACTTATATGAAGCCCTGTGAAATGTGACCTATGACATCATGCTGAACCAAGATGGAACATTGAAATTTGGAATTTTAATTTCTGCACTCAGTGGCCGATGATGGACGCATTTGCCAAGTTTCAAAATTCCAGTTTATCTGGACTATGAGAATTCACTCTGCCTGCCAGCCACCAAAGTGGTGAAACCCAGACACAGGGCCTCTGGGGAGCAATGAGTATGTTTGCACTGTATTTTGCTGGCCGACATGAGCTCACTCCATTCACCTTCCAAGACGAAAAAAAAGGCTCTGTGACTGTGTTAGCATGACTCTGAGCCACATACAGAGATCGAGAGGGTTTGGACTCAGTCAATCAGCTGCTTTTATGGAACTTTACCTGCTTATGGTGTTCAGAGGACAGGTAAAGCAAGATCCTGTCTGCCTGCAGCATACAGCGTAAGCAAAATGCAGTAAGATATCAAAAAATCAGGTGCTGCAAACCATGCACATCTTGCTTTTGCGTAGGGGACCTAAGAAGGGTGCAAGACCAGCTAGGAAAACTTGGCATTTGTCAAGAAGTCTCTTCCAATGGAATTTGTCTGAAAACAAAGTCAATTGCTGTTTGCTGGAAGCCCACCCTTTTAACAGAGTGGCATCTTTACCCTGGGTAAACTCTTATGCTGCCCTTTGAAGTAAAATCATGAGTGATTTCTGATTACAGGCAGTTCTTTCTTTCTTCCATTTTTTTATTCCCATGGGATGAGAAGTCCTATGTGAAGTGTATTGTTTTAATTATTGTGTTTAATCTTACTTCTCATCTTGGTTCTGCAACACTCCCACAGTTCTCTCTCCATAATGCAAGTGGTAATGTTTGAAGACCCATATACCTGAAGGCTGAATCATGCTTTCAGAAGAGAGTTGGACCAGATGATATCCAGAGGTCTCTTCCAAATCAAATTGAAAAAGTGCTGGACTTTTGTCCTTTTTATTTCACAAATCTAGTTAGAAATTTAGAACAGAAAGGGTACCAAAGTACCTCTCCTCTATTGATTTTTTTTAATCTTAGCCTGCTTTGCCATCTGGAGCTGGATTAACACAAAGCAGAAAAACAATCTTCCTAGCTAACTGAAGCAGCAAGACAAAAGATGTGGAATTCCTTCTTCTTTTAACTGTGATAAACAGAAATAGAATTCAAATAGTCTATGTAATTTATTTTGGTTTAGTTTATTTAAGCACTGAGGCACTTTATTTTACACCAATAATGGGGAAAAATAGGGTATCCCTGGATTAAGCAATGATTTTCAGTTTTAATAATGAAAGTTTATTCATCTAATAGAACTTTGTAACATAGAATTTAATTGTTTTTACTGAAATTGTTTTATAAAAGGAGAGACTTTAATCTGCAAAGGTAAAAAATCCTTCTTAGATTACATTAGGAGTACTTTTTATTCATTTTTTTTGCCATAGCACAGTGTACAACATCAACATTTCTAACCCTGTAACAAATTTTACAGTGTAGGTGGTAGTTAAGTACATCTTTAAAAAAGAAGGCATAACAGGCAATGATACACAAGAGCTTTTGCATTTTACAAGTATTTGCATCTAAGCAAAAAAGCACAGAAGTAAGATCTGGCTTTCCAAAACCCATAAAACAAGCTGCAGAACATAGAAATAACTCCTACATATTTTTGATAAAAAATGTGGTAAAATACAGATTAAACTAAGAACTGTGCTGGCAAATATTCATCCTTAAATAGCACTAATAAATATGTTAGAGTAGGAGCTTGGCAAGATATTTCTTAGAGAAAGGCATAGTAACTCTGTTACTGTCCTTTTTTTCCTGAGTTAATAACTTGCTCCAAGGAAATTTGCTTGACTAAAGTTGCAGTAGCTGTGAAATCAAGTTGTAAGTTGTTGTTCCTCTATGATACAGCTGACAGATGGGAAATTTTGTGTGCATATCTGAAAGGTTCACTGTTGTGCACAGCAAAGTCACAGAAAATACCCAACTATTCTGAACAATATTAATCTGCTCCCACTGGCAAGTAAAAATCCATGCATTATATAAACCTGAAAGGCCTAGGTGATTTGTGAGTGGCAAATAGGTCTGGCCCTGGTTCTCCTCAGTGGTCTGAGTCTCACTCCCTTTTATTTGTGTTTTTTCCCCTGATCCTAGCACAGAACATTTTGTTGAAATGCAGAGCTCCTTCTCAAATTATAGTGCCAAAATTGCTCTTTCTTTATACCCCATTAGAGCTAAAACAGCTTCACCACCTTCAGCTCAAATATTCCACTTTGACACTGCATGAAAGCAGAGCTTGGCTCATGGAGCAGCATGGCCGGGCGCTCTGCAGAGCAGACCAGCTCATTACACTGCACACATATCCTGCATGGGAAGAAAAGCAGCTCTACTGTTTTCCATCAGAAATGACAGGAAAAGTATCAATCTCATTTTTTAAAATCCACATAGCTGATGAATTGATAAAGTTGAAAAGTATAGCTGGTCCATTTTATTACAGTTTCTCTGTCTGTGATATCACTCATCAAATCAAGATTTTCTCCCTTCTTGTGATCTATCAAAAACAAGCTTAATTTGTCTTCTGAAGTTCTAAAATTTAAGGGTTAACACAGGAATTTTATAAATTTTGCCTTTTCAGTGTCAGTGGAGGCTCATTAGACTTGCAAGACTCCCTCCAAAAAATACTTTCCAAAGTGTCTATTTTTACAGCCCAGTTGTATAATCTGAAAAGGACTGAATTTGCGTTTCTAGCTTTAGAGCACCATAGCCCTTCTAGCTGCAACAGTGAACTATCTGGTCATATAAGCTTGTAAGCCTTATAGTCCAGGTGATGGAGTTCCTTTCTCTCTCTCCTTTCTCTCTCTTTCTTCTTTGTGCTCCATGTGGATGAAGGCACATCTGCATCACACGTGTGCTTGGTGAGAGAGGGGAGACTGGCACACATAGCAGCATTACTGCATGTTTCCTATTTTCATGTGCTTGTATTTGTTTCCTAGAGAAACTTCCCATGGAAGCAAAGTTGCCATGGTATAAGCAGGCTCAAGAGCTGGAGGAAGGAGCAGTGGTTTCTGAAGAACCTTCGTAAGTCTTAAAAATTTGCTTACAAAAGGTTCTTACGATGTGGGGATATGGGGCTTGCACTGAACTAAGACAGTCTCTTGAAAATGTATTTGGGTTTTTTTTAGGGTATAAAGGCTAAATAAACCAAACCCTGTGGAAATCAACAGGCTTAAGGCTGTGTCACATTTAGGCATGAAGAGACAGAATTCAAGAGGGCAAATGCAGATTTCATTTGAACAAATATACATATGTTTTATTTAAGGTCATTTACAATAATATTATAGTGAGAGTCTGCCTACGTATGTAGTTGTGTGTTCCCCACTGCCACTGTATCTCCACAGCTTAGCGCCTTTGTTTACCCTCACAATACCCCTGTGAAGTAAGAAGTAAAATACAGGCAGCCAGTGCTGATTCCCTCTCACCTCTCTCCCCAGCAAGAGTACAGTAGCAGCAGAAAAATGAATTAACTTTAGCAGAAAATAAGCTAGAAACTTCAGCCTATGGTTTGGATTGCCTTATCATCACTTACCACATCATTTCAGGGACTTCCCCCTCCCTGCATTTCTAGTCACTTCATGACAGTCTTTGCCCAGCCATGCTTGCAAGATCAATCTTAGTCAGCACCTTGTACCCCATTAGTAGCTCCTCCTCCTGCTGCACAACCTCTTGGTTGGCAGGTTGGCCTATGTACATACATTGGCAATCCTCTCAAATTAGGGCTGCCTGAAATGACGGGAACTGTACATTTTCCTCCTAAATACGTAAAATTATATCATTGTGTCCTATAACTGCAACTTTTAAGTTTTTTCTTTTCCTATTCATTTGTGTTCTGTTTTGTGAAAAAGTTACCATGGAGTTAGGAAGAGGTGGAGGGTGTAAAATAGCTACAGGTAATGCTGAAGGAAAATAATATTACTTTGTTATTATACTATTATTAAAAAAAAAGAAGCTGGAAAAGAACACTTCCACTTAGGGTTAATAACTGCCTTTTTAGTGTATCAGTAAATAAATCTGACTGTATGAATCTGACTTGGTGTAGCCAAGTTCTTCACACAGTGCCATTGAAAATGCAGTTTAGCAGTTTCTGTATGTGCTCCATTTCATTAATAGTAGGACTACAGAAAAAGTTAACAAAATTAGGTGGTTTAAAAAAAATCCCCAGAATTTCATTCAGGGTCGAGTTTTATTGTCATTTATGGATAATTAATGTTTCTTATCCCAATAAAATTGCAATGATAAAGAAGCTTCAGTAAAACTGGTATACCGTATAAACCTTTAGCCATGAGGCCAAGACAATAAAAATACTGTTATGATTGTATTTTAGATTTTTTATTCTAGAACTGTCATAAATGCATGCTATAATTGTAACCTCTGTACAGACGCTCCTTGTGGCTGAGCACGTGACATTTTTTACTGCAACTACAGCTGTGTTAGTTTGAAAAACATTATTTGTTATGCAATATAATTTCAGTTTTGACATGGTTAACCTGAATTGAAGTTATGTGAAACTGGAAAATTGAAATACAGCTAGAGACCTACATAATAAAGCCCTCAAGATAAAAATTATTTTAATCCAGCTGCCATATGTGTACATAAATATATACATATATACACATACATGTATACACACACACATTTATATACACATATTGGAATGCTCGTATTCATATGTATATATATTAGGAGTAGCTATTGCATGTAATATAATGAGATCTTTAGTTGTTCCAGTATCATAGAATTTGTAGGTTGATTCATTCAGTCAGAGTCTAGAATATTCAATATTTGTGAACATAATCATTTTTCATTTGTAAAATGTACTCTATTTTCTTGTGACATTTTATGATTATACTAAACAACTTAGCTAAATGTGCATTTAGCAAACTGTAAATAAGCCCTATAAGCATACATTAAAAAAGATGTATTATCAGGAATTTTATCAGTTCATATCTAGAATAATTTTTACACTATGATTTTTTTTGATAGATTTTGTTAACAGTATTGACAGTGCTGTAGAAAAAGCATGTAGTAATATATTTATGATTATATGTAACTTTAAATATCAATAAGAAGGGGTTTCTAGAGAATAGGCATAACCTGCAGGGAAAGATGAAGAGGCTTTTGTTTATCATGATGTGCATTTTAATAAAATATTCTGGAAAACCTTACGGGTATATTACTTGTGATGTTAAAAGATATCTTGAGAGATATAAAGGGAAAGGGGTTTAAGAACTTTAGAATATTTTAAGTGCAGTTATGACAACTCCTTGCTTTACAGTTCACTGCTTTGCTGCAATGAAGGCCCTGTTCTGCAAAGACATCCTAACGTTTTTACCCCATCTCATGCAACATTTCAGTGATGCCAGTCAGACACTAGCATACCAACACAGTGGGGCACAGTACAGGCTAGACTCATGCTGCCATGGGGTGATATTTTGTACATGGGGTTTTTTTCCCTGCAAAGCACAGCTCTAGGAGCATGTATAATCTTTCTTTTTGGCTGATGAGAAATCAACATGACAATCAATTAAATTAAAGTATAGGGTTTTATATGTGTTGACTAACAGCTAAAATAAAGGGCACAAAGCCAGGACCTTCCTGCAGACTTCCCCAAAACTCAGCAATATCCATGCCTTGTGTTTCATTTGGAATGGTTTTAAGTCATAAGGCGTGAGACAGAAAGACCAAATAAAAACTTAGAAAACTTGTGCTGAAAGGGACATCCATGCAATCCACATTTGTAAACTGTAGCAGTCATCTGCATACTGTTCCAGAATATCTCATCTGTTGGCAGCAACCTTGAGCAGTTGAACCTCCACATAAAATTGGTTTTGGTGCCTCACTGTTAATAGTGTTTTTCATTAATGTCTGACTTTAAACAGCTATTTTTTAGGTCCTGGTTATTAGTTTGAAAAACTGTAAGTAATGACATAAAGAAGGAGACAAAACATTTAGAACTCACCAAGATACAATCAACAATCAACTTTCACGCCAGTTTTATAGCATCGTTTGCCTTCATTCAGCTGTGCAGGATTTCAAATACACCAGATATTGGAAAAGCAAGGTGTATTACATGATAATGCATGTTTTGGCCTGTATTTCTGCAGCTATGCAGAGACACAATGTAATGCCTCAAGGCCTACCGTGCTGACAGATGTCAGGCTATCACCCACATGTTTTGGCTGATGAATGATCAGTCTGGATTGTAGGTGCACGCTAATTTGAGGTTTGGAATGGTCGAGAGTTTTTGAATGTTGGATCAAAAACTAGCTGGTGTAAGACAGTGTGTGATGTGGCCAGCTATTCTGCTGACTATGAATTTGAGTAATTAGAACACGGCCACTAATTTCTTACTGTCTCAAGCCTAAGTGTGTTGTGGTGTATCACTTCGCTGCAAATATTTTCAGATAGCATACCAGGGGTTGCAAAAAAAACCATTGTGATTGCTTGTTTCACCTCCTCAGCAATCCATTTATTTGATTCAGCAGAGCAGAGCTGGCTGAGCAAGGTTTGAGGGTGGGCGTGGAGCTGGGCAGCCAGGATGGGATTTCTTTGAGAACCTACTCCACTCAGCAGGAGCGATGGGCAGAGGAGCGCCAATGTGGAGGGAAAGGGGAGCAGCTGCAGAGCAGGAGGAGTAGCAGAAGGCTTTCAGTGACACAGTAAGCCAGATACTGAAAAGGCAGCGTTGTGTGTTCACAAGGGTGTTTGCTTGAAGCTGGAGTAATGGAAGTTTACTCAGACAACCTATGCTTATGTGATTTTCCTATTCACTCTGTATTGGTGCGATAATTACTAATTACCTGACTGCACTTGGGCAGATGTCGGTAAGGACTTTTTTTTCTTTTCCTACACTTAATCTGAGGCTCTTCCCAAGCTTTCTTATGCCACCAAGTCACAGGCCCTGTTCTTTTTTACAGACAGGGTCATTCTTTGGAGCCAGCAGACCATTCTTCCCATACCACTATCACCTTTTCTTCCTTAGCATTCTTTAGGCAGAGAAAACAAACCCCATCTATAAGCAACTTTATTGTCCTTCTCAAGATGTATTTTCGCTTGGAAGTTGAAAAGCTAAAGCTGAACATTTTCAGCATATTTTTCCTATGCATTGAGTTGTCATATTTGTGAATCTCTGTATTGCTGTCTTGTGCATTTTGTGACTTTCTATTGAATGAGTTTTGTTACAAAATTGCATACCATGAGTTATAAAGTTACTTTTTTTTTTTTTTACATTGTCCTTCCACCTGTGATTTGTGACCACTCTCTAACATATGCTGCTAGAGCAGCTGCTAGAGCAGCAGATGCCTCATTTTTATTCTATCCATGTGTAGTGCCTTTCATTATTTATTTCTTCAGGAATTTCTAAAGGAAGCAAGTCTTACCGTTTAATTTTGTCTGTATATGTCTATCTGTCAGTTGCCTTCCTCTTCTCTTAGTAATGTCAGAATTTATTCCTATTAACTGAATCTGACAGAGGTATAAAGTTATCACGGAGAATTTTACCCCTCTGTCAAATTTGGTTGATGTTCACCAGGAAATTTCAGTGGTAGTGTTTTCCACATGTTCTACTGAACAAAATGACTAGGTAGAAAACTGACACCTTACAATTCCCCAGCTGAAGGCAAGGTTTCTAAAGGAGTTCAATCCTTAAGAGATACCAGAGAATCCACTTGGGCAATCAGCCTTCAAATATAAATCCATGTTAAATTGGTCTTCATCAGTTCTGCTGCTCAAAGAATTAATCATAACCAGCTCAGCCACTTGAAGGCTAGAGGGAATAGTTATGTTTGTGTTGTCTGACCTGTTGCACCCCTAGATGGGGTCAATTAAATATAACTTGCTGACAGAACTACTATGAAATACTCTAGGTTGCTAAGAAAGTATTGTAATCTTTCTTAGGGCAAAGGTTTAAGGTGAGAAGTCCTGTGTTGTTGTACGTGTATGTTCTCCTGTTGTTTTCCATCTCTGAAGTGACCATTCACCAGGCCTTAGAAATATGTTATCTGAGAGAGGAGCCACAGTATCTTTCTGTCTGACTTCTTTCACTAGAGCTTATTACACCAGCACAGCGTGACAGCCAGAGTCAGAAAGACCAGCAGTCAGGATTAAAAAATCATGGTTTTTTCTATGTATAGTGTGATTGGTTTTGTGGGTTGTAGAGAGTTGTTTAAAAGATTTCTGTCTCTAACTCTTGAAAAATACTTTTGTGTGTTAACACCATACCCAGCTTTTAACATACTGCCATAAATAATGCTGGTGCTAGCCATAAAAAGGAGGAGAGGAGGGGGAAGAGGGCAAACAATAATATCTGGATGCCAGATGGCACCATCATAGTGATGGGGCTGGTTCAGTAAAAAACAGGAGGAAATTCCTGACATGCATTGGTGTGGGAGACAGAGCCCTCAGGGAACTGGATATGGACAGGGAGGCCAGTGTGGCAGTCACCCAGTGTCTCCTTCTTACTTTTCAGTAGTTATTTATGTTTCCAAAGACACATAAGCTCTTTTATTTTGGTTTTCCCTTTTAAATATTTTCCATCATGATGTTTGTACCTGATTCACAGGTTAATAAGTAATTTCAGAACTTCCTACAAATGTTTTGCTTTTAAAATAAAGCATGTTATGATTATTGCATTGCCAAAAACGATAGTGAATGCAGACAGAGATACTACCAACTGCTATGTTGTTGCTTCTCCACTTCAGTGTCATGCAGTAAAAAGGAAGATGGAATTTTAGGGAAAGCTCTTCATATCAAGATCCAATGGTGAAAATGTTAAACTATGTATGTGCTCGGTCATAGGGAAGATCAACAGTGCAGCAGCATAACATTAGGTAATAATTTCTATCTGTTCATTCAAGGAGCAACTTAAGACAGTCACCAATACTTAGGATTTATGTGTATTATCTATACAAAGCAGAAGTAATTATCTTTCCCTGGGGAGAAAAACAGCAGTGAATTTATGGAGAACACGAACAGTATAGAATGATTTGACACAAGGCTGAAGGAAAAGGTCATATTCAAACTGAAGAGAAACTATAGAGGGACAATTGGTAATCACTCGGGTTGGAATTGGACCTATGCATCTGGCTCTGATGCCATTACTCCTACAGATGGAGCCCTGAGATTTTGTTAATGAGTGATCATGACCTCTGTTACACTTCTCTGAACAACGGCACCAGCAGTTACCCAGTGTTGTGTGTGAGTATCCTGTGGTGCTACCCACACCTGAAAACCTATGGAAAGGTGGCCTTTTCTGGAGAAAAAGGACAGGTTTGCATTTCAGGTCAAGACACAGAGTCTGGAAGTCTGAGCTCAGTTCCGAGTATTATTACAGAGAATTTCTAAGTCTTTGAACCAGCCACTGAGCATTTTATTTCAGCAATAATATCTGATTTCAGATGCCTTAATAGATAAGTATCTGTGCCTTCAAACACTCAGTCTTACTGCTACATGCAGTTCACAAAACCTCATACTTTATCTGAACCATGGATTTATCCAATGATGGATTTTTTTTAAAAAAGCATTAAGTAATAGAAATTAATAAATAAAAATACGTTATTAAGTAGCCATGAAGAAAATAATCTATTTTTCTCTGTAGCTTAGAGGACATCAGTCTGTAAACACTTTTTTTTCTTCATAACGTACATTGTAGTAACCCAAGTCCTAAACAGAGGAGGCAGTGGCTATCTACATCAAGTGTTCTGGAGATCTTCACAAAACTTAGCAGGGTGCTCCAATGGGGCTCAGCTTGAACCTACTACGCTCTGCTGTGGAAGGTCTCCCATTGTTGAGCATTGACTCTGTCTTTGTGTTTCTTTTATTCTTACTTCCCCAGTTACGTATATGTTACTATATGGAAGGGAATACACACCAGTCCTTAGCTGTGCTCAGAGACTGGAGGAAAAAATATCATTATCCCAACAGTAAATACTGCCATTGTCATCGCTGTTCTCAAATTTTGATATCATTTTTGCTGTCTTTATATACAAGTGATATACAGCACATTGTAGTTTAGAAATGCTGGATTTTAAAATACCTTCCCTTTGTATTATTTAAAGAAAGGAAGTAGTTTTTTTCAAACACTAGACACACTGTTTACTGAAAGAGACATTTTCATGTATGAATGTAACTAATAATATATACAAGTGCAAATAGTCTTTTCGACATTGAGTTGGGCAAGGGATGAAATTCTGTGGACAGCTGCAGTTCACTTGTACTTACAGGTACATTGGATGTGCAGTGTGAAGGCTGGACTGCTGTGCATTTCATAGTTTGACCAATATTTTTTATTAAGGGCTTTATATATACACTTGGTAAGTTGGTTTGGCTGTCATTTTAAAATTTCCTTAAAATATATTTTCAGTGATTGCAATACACTACAAAAGCAATGAGCCAAAACCAGCTCACACCTGAATGACTCCTGCAGAGGTCCATCAATGTCAGTGGCAACACATTTCTTTTCCTCTGTTCCTAGAACACATTCCTACAGTGTAGGCTAATATGCACATGAAAAATGGTGCAACAATAGTCCCTTCAGCTGAACACAATCTTGTGCAAACTGTGAAACCTCAACTGCTAACAGAAACCACTGAAAGATGCAATGTCTCTTGTAAATCACTATTTTGTGAGGGTGTTCATCTAATGGGAAAAGGTTGCTGGTCCATCACCATAAAAGTTCCCACAGGGCAAAGAAAAAGAATAAGCATTTGTGTACAGACACCATTCACTTTTCAACCAGTTTTCTTTGGAGAGTTTTCCACCTTTCGTTCCAACCCTTTTCCTTTTCCAGCTTCAGACCACTGCTGCCCATGGAGATGCCCTCTTGGTGCAGGGTGACAGGCAGAGCAACTCTTCAGCTGTCCCACAGCTGGGTGCTGTAAAGCAGTCAGTGATCCAGCAGTTGAGCAGCAGCAGACACGGCTAAGTCAGTCATAGCAAAGCAAGGCCATGATTTTCCGTCTTTCCAGCCTTCACTTCTCCGCTTTATAGTGATCTCTTCAAAATAGGAGTAAAAGACTCTTCTTTAAAATATTCATCAGAGCTCTCAGAACACACTGCTGTATTTTTCCTCTGGGGAAGAAGCATTGTCATGTCTGCTGGGCAGGGGAATAGATGAACTCTGAGGCAATGACATAATGTTAATCACCGAGAAATGTGCTAAGAGCTATGGACCCATGTAACCTCTTTGAGGCGAGCGGCAACTTTTTAACTTACATTTGTAGAGTTCTTAGCACAATTACGTTCTGGCTGACAGCTACTACTGCCACATTAGTAGAACTAGTTACTATCTTTTTCTTATTTATTAGGGCTGTTATTATGGGGACTATTGTTACAGCGGGATTTAATTAAGCAACATGCAGTGACAACTGAAACACCTCCATCATTTCATGTTTTCTAAAAAACTGGCTTCTCAGTACATCTATTCCACCACTTCCATTTTCAAAGAAGACTCAGATGTTAGCATACAGAAAATCATGATGCTGTACAGCGGCAAGTACAATATATGCAGAACAAATAACTTTAAACCCATGGAACTGACTGCTTATTACACATACTTTTTGTGTTTTGTACTCACCATTTGGCAACATTTATCATTAATGACCACACAAAGATATTTGAAAGCCTTTGTAATTTCCTGGGTTTAGGATGATGGAAGATTCAGAACCATTGTATATTTATATTATACGTTCACATTACATACATGTTCAGTATCTGATGACAAGTTCTAAATGGAGATTTTGTTTGCAGGGTTTTCTTGGGTTTTCCCCTGCATTTTCCAGTTTTCAACTCCTTTGATTCTACCAATTGCCTCTTTAGCAGCCAACAGTTATATTAGAATTAATTTACACTTCCAAATTTATCACTTAAAATGTAGAAATTGGACCTAGATAGATGAATAAAATATAATTTCCTGAAGGTATTCCAGTGTTTTCATTATGAGTTGCTGACTAGGGTAAAATAAAATAACCTGTGGCATTTATAGAGAAAGCCTTATTTCAAAAAGGATCTAGTCTGCCTTAATAGTGCTCTTACTTCCCGTTTGTGTCCTCTCTCTTTTGTTCATGTGTTTCTACGTGTGATATACATCATGTGTAAATATTCTGAGTATATGAAGTACCTCTGTTTTCCTAAAAGAATAATTTTGGTACCTGGCAAAGTATTATCCCTTTTGGTTTGGAATACAGCAGCTCTTCAACAAAGCAAAGGTACACAACTATTCATAGTGTTAAAAAATATGAGGAAGACAATTTCTGATGAAGACCAGTGCCTTTTCTTTTTGTAACCTGATTAGGATTTCTGGCTCTTAGTCTGTCAGGTCAAGAAGCTATACATTTAAACTAATCAAAATATTGAAGTGTCAATGGCTGACATAGACTGTTTAATCTCTGACAGGAGATTTTCCACATCAAAATAGTATTATAGCAGTTGCACAGTCTTAGAAAAAACAATTTGAGTGGCCCAGCTGTACTGTTAAAGACTATAATCCTTTCAAATTGAAGGATATCAACTTTGAAACAAGACCATTATTTTAAGATAAAATGTCTCAGAGTAGTGAAATGGAATTACTTTGCATCATTAGTTTCTCAAAGGCTTTGCTCCAGAAAGAAAACTTGTGGTCTTTGTAGCAGCATTATAAACAGTTTCAAATGTTCTAATAATATATATAATCCATTTCTTTCCTTTCTATTACCTCCTGCGTATATTGCTAGAAGTAGATATTGGATTTATAATAAGACATTATAAACACCCACAAAATGTGGGTCAGGCACACTTTCTGCTCTAGAAGACTATGCTGTTCCAGTCAGGAACCTTGCTGAGTTTGAAGGTGCTGACAGATCCCAGACAATTACTGTTAATGGGAAAGTGTTGTCAATAGGGATTGTTCCTGTGAGCTTCTTAAAGGATTGCTCTTCTGTTCTAGCCCTCCTAGTGTATCTACAACCACTGTCTTAGAATTTGCTCATGGCAGAAATTTTGGCAGAATGGCTAATATAGAAGACAAGACAATCAGACAAAGCTATCTGAATCACCCTGCAACCCTGATTCATTACTGCAGTGCCTATGACCTGGAATCATTATTGCAGTGCTTTAATACCACCAATGTGAGGTATCTAAGCATAAAGTAATGCAGGTCATGGCGTACTCTGGAACCATTGTTTCCAGAAAGATTTCGGAATCAGCAGAGATCAAGATGAGCTCAGCAAAACAAGGTCTGTTACATTTACACAAGGTGGTAATGGTGTGGTATGAAACTGAAAGTGACCCTTCTACTTGATGTTATATTAATTAAAATGTTAGGCCAATTTCCTAACACTGATTTTTTTAAGATGTTGAAAAAGTGGCAACAACACAGGAAAATTAAGAAAATATTCTATTGTTGAGGAAAAGAAGGAAAAACTGGAATTCAGTCCATTTTGCTTATTTTAATCATGACTGCAAGGTCCTTCTATGAAAGTATGTATGGACTTTCAGAGGCAAAAATTTGGAGCATGTAGATGTTCCTAATAGATGAGACAACAGCAACAGCCAGAGGAATACAGAATAAAATGGAATGCTGCTTTTTTAATGGGAAGGGGAATTAAATGTGCTAGGACAAAAAAATAAAAGCAGCTAAAGAGATGGTGGTTTCAGCATGTATTTTATAGCTTCAAATTAAGGCTTAAAAATTATTACTGCAATACACGAACAATGAAATTATTTTCCATGTAATGCTGCAACTAGCTGATAACAGAAGCCTGTTCAATACTTACTAGTATTGAACTTATAAGTCTAGTAAATATTATTACTTAATAGACATAATTGTGATATCAACTAAGGCAAAGGTGATCTACATTGAACACTAGAAAAAAGTAGTTAGGGGGATCACGATGCACGTTGGGAGATTGCAGGATGCCTCGCACTGAGACATTTCAGGATCAAAGCAGGTGCTTTAAGCATGTTTCTTTCTTCCTGGATGTAAGGAGACACTACACATGAGTACTTGAGAGACCTTCCAATGTTGCCATTGAGTTGTCCACAATATGTTAAGGCTTTTATGTGTATTTCATAATAGTCTTATGGTGAGGTGAAGCATTTGGCTCTCATTAAACAGAATTTAGCCTGGACAGGACTATACTTGCCTGGTTGGTTGTGGACATAAATTTTCTTGCTCTTTTTCTCTCACAGGTTTATTCCTGAGGCTTGGTCCACCTGTAGTGTCACCTGTGGAGTGGGCAGTCAGGTGCGGCTTGTGAAATGTCAGGTGCTCCTCTCTTTCTCTCAGTCTGTGGCTGACTTGCCCATCGACGAATGTGAAGGTCCCAAACCTGTGTCTCAGAGAGCCTGTTACAGTGGCCCCTGCAGTGGGGAGGTGACTGAGTATACCCCAGAGGAAAGTGACCTGCTGTATGGTAGCTTGCAGGAGTTTGATGAGCTCTATGACTGGGAATACGAGGGCTTTACGGAATGCTCAGAGTCCTGTGGTGGAGGTAAGTGCATAATGTTTCTATGATGGATTTGCTTTCCCTCTTCAAGTGTGTGCTTTGCAGTTGACACCCACAGATGTGCTGCTTTGCTACAGTTATTTAGAATTATAGAATCATTTAGGTTAGGAAAGACCTTTAAGATCATTGAGACCAACTGTAAGATCATTCAGTCCAGCTGTATTTGAAAAGGTATGACTGAAAACAGTGGGAAAAAAGCATGTGCACAACATGTTTTTGCTCAGGACTTTCAGGCTCCATGAGCAGGCTGTCACCAAGAGTGATCCAGTGTATCACAGGTCTCTTTCCTTGTATCAGCTGATCACTCAGAAGGCACTACACAAAAAAGATGAATGTTAAAGTGGTCTGGTGTACAGACTAAGAATCATGTGTCATTTTTAGCTTTTATCTCTCGATCTGTACTGTGCAAGTATAAACGTGGAATAAATCGTCCACCCATAGCAGATGCACTGAATTATCAATATTCTAAGGGCTCAGCTGGTTCCCCAACTGCTACCACTAAGTGACATCAGCTCCAATTCCAGGGCAAAAGAAAACATATGGTAAAAAAGCCCTAATGGTGTGATTGTCTGAAGCTAGCAAGCTTGGCACTTGGAGTTGCCCAAAGTTAATCATGGTCTCAGCTTCCCCATGTCACAGACTATTAATGCACGGTTCTATGGTATCTTTTCTTTTTTTTATCCCATCATTTTGTCTAGCTAGTTCTGAGAAATACATCCACTCCGGTACTTTTAGAATTAGACTTCTCCTGCTGTTGACTTTTTACAAGTTTCAGGCTATTTAAAAAAGGATTAGTGTAGATAAATATGGAACTGGAAATCACTCAGCATTAATAGTGTGATCTCTACGGGTACACCAGTAATCAATTACAAATTTAAAAAACACAGTAGAAAATAATGCAAAGGTTTTCTGTGCTTACTTTTAGCTTGCTGATGGTAGGCAGTCTTTAGAGCAGTTCACAGAATGTTATCAGTCCATTGCTACTATTGCTTTGTTTCCTACATAAAAAATATGACACACTAGTGTATGCTAAGTGGTGACAAACACTGACTTACAGGAGTATCTGTCATATATTGAAGCTACCAGCAAGCAGTAACAATTTGTCACACTTATATTGTGAATACTGAAACCTGAATAGATTCTAGAAGTATCCTCTTGGGGTAATTTCTCCGAATATAGTGACTATGTGTGTATTTTTCAACTATAACTCACAGAGACTGATATGACAGAGACATGTTACTTTATAAATTTAATCTCTTTCAACTGTCAGCAGAAACTGTTAGCTTGAAGAGGGAAATTTATTTTCATCTGATGTCAACTCCAAATTTTCCAGATTAGCAGATGCTAAGTCAGATATTTTTGTAGCCATAGGTGCAAGACCTGTCAAACTAATTTTATTGGGTTTGGAGTCTCAAGAGAAGAAATTAGATAGATGCAGAAGTAACCTTTCACCTCCCAGAAGTAACAACCAGAAGGAATTAGTTAGTTATTTAGTCTGCTGTCAGTGGCTGCATTTCCCAGAGCTGTCATCAAATATCATGTAACAATTATTCTATTCTGGTAGATATAAACACAGAAAACCTCATTTGATGGTATTTTGAAAGTGAATTCAAACTGCCTAGATTCACATCCTATCCTTACACCCTTTTATACAGTGATTTCCTATTGAGAACTGATTTATTTTTTCAGGGAAAGCAATTTTAAAGCAAGCAACTTTTTATTCTAGTAGTATTGTGCAGTAAATAATGTTTAGAATTTAGTTGCTTGGCAAATAAAATTCTGGAAGTTCATACACATTTTTTAATTATCCCTATACCATGAAACTTCTGACTGATAAAGGTCTTTATATTCTCTAAATGTTCAGTGATCCATCCTTGATTTAAAGCTTATAACCATTTGCCTTATTGACCTGTCAAAAACAGAGGGACAGGTGTTTTCAGTACACTGACACTCTCAGTGCCAGATTCAAGGAGAAGCTGAAGGAAGTGATTCTGAGCACATTTGTTTGCTGCTGAAGAAAGCCAGATTCATTTTTTATTATTATTTTTTTTATTCCCTGGCACAAACCATTTAGAGCCAGAAACTTCTGTCAATACATCGTCTAGTAACCACAGACTGGTTCAGTTCAGGCAGGAGCCCTTTTTCTTCGGTACCCATGCTGTCAGGCAAGATTACTGGTCATACTGGTAATTTTTTAAAAGGTAAAAAATTGTAAGATCTCTGAAAGGGAATTATAGTGAGCAGAGTAGAATACTGGTAGGATAGGCTAAAATTATTGGAAATACAATCGGAGATTACTTAGGTGGCAGGAATAAGCATGGAGAATGAACTCATGAGGAGGTCTGGAGCAGGTTGAATACTGAAAACTGAAGAACAGTAGTATCAAAGCTTGTCTATATGAATTTGATAAAACAAAACCATCTCTGAGAAACAAAGAAAAGACTGAATTCAAGACCTTGCAGTCAATCCCTTTTGGATAGTCAGCACCAAAGCAGACAATGGAAAAGTGTTAAAGTAATTGATGATCATTGATCAAGAGCTCATTAGTGACACTCTTCAGAGAGGAGGAATTGAAGCTGTAAAAGTTTACAAAATCTTGATCTGGAAAGGAAAATACCCAGCACATAGAGATGGTGAGTGAGCCGTATCCCTGGTAGGCAGGATGATGTCACCAGCATATGGCAGGACTCAGCGGTTTCCTTCCACAGAGTTAAGAGTACTTACCTGGTTTCCATACCTCTGGATTAGCAGACCTTCTCTCCTAGCTTCATCTGATTGTCTTGCTGCCAGGCCTGCACGAGTGATCAATGCAAAACAGAGACCAGTAACGCACACAGTGCCATTTCCTGTCAGCTAGAGAATCACTTCTGTTCTGCAGCCAGAAGCAGTCTGTCCTGAGGAATCAATTCATACACCTGTGTTTGTGGTACATTATGATAACATCCCCAACAAAAAAAATGATCGCGCTGGGAAGATACCGAGCACGACAGGGTGGAGAACATATTGCTTGTGTATAGAAATTTCATTGGTTTCTTTTCCTAGAAATAAATCGTTGCCATTTATCTTATTATTTCAATGCGCTATCCTTTTTACAGTTTTTTTAAGTATTTTGGGCGAGTACTTGAATAGCAAAAGAGCTTAAAAATATGGGGCCACCTTGTAAAGAAGAAACCCACAAGAAAGTTGGCTGACTTCAAGGACTTTGCTAATTTTGATGTTGATGTCCATGTCCAAAAATGTCTAATTTCTTTCTTTTCTTCAGCACCTTGAGTGCAGTGGAGAGGAGACACTGCCTATCCTTGAGTTATAGGCATGCCCTGAATAAGCTTGAACACATAGGAGCCAATAAAACACTCAGCATGCCACTTCACTGTGGGCCTTTCCTCAGCCTGTACTGAGGATAAGAGGAACAAACCTATGCATAGTTTCAGCAGTACAGGGACTACAATAAGTTGCAGCACTTCCATCCTATTGAATAATACTATATCATTGTTTGCTTAATGACTTGTGCTCTGGCATCAGGAACAGCACTGGGTATCGTCAGTTCTGTTATACTGCTCTCAGAGCTGTTCAAACTCTTTCAAAACTTAAAAAAAAAAATCAGTATCTTCAAAAGATTGTGAGGTATTCTGGAAAATTAATTGTTGGACTTGAGATGATGCAATTGTTACAAGTTCAGCTAATCTTTTCCTAACTCAGGAAGTAGGAATGCATGTAAAAAGCATACTTCCACTTTGCTTGAACCACTGTGGGTTAGATTTTTTTGAAGTTGAGACCAATTATTATCCTTGGACCCCCTGGGGAAGAAGTAGATCCTTTCTCACTAAGTACTCTTCTATGACATGTAGTGTTGCAGTCCCTAATTTTCTAGCTTTCTAACGTTGTGATCAAAAAAAATTGTAATATTTCCACCTTAATCATAGGAAAAATGAGACAGAGAAACTAGTATGCTGAAGAGTAAATAGGAATTGATATCACCCAGGATTTCCTGAGTTAGAATATAATCTCCAAGCTTCTCTCTTAGTCCCAACCGCTACCCCTGTTCTGTTCCAGCTCTCAGATGAACCCTGCAGGTTAGCATCTTCAGTTTAGAAGCAGGTCTGTGGATGCAGAAGAGTAACTGAGAGCAGCTGAACTGTCTGACCTGGTTTTACTTTACATTTGCATGCATAGCAATCATATTGTTGCTTAAAATACAGCATGCTGAAGTCAAGGCCATCTTCATGTCTTATCCTACTTGACTGACAAATAAACAGCCTTATTGCACTTATAGTGAAAGGATAAGGCACTACAGAGCACTGAAGAATTTTCTGTCTGGGGAAGGCAAGTGGTGAATGAACCTAGGGACATTCATTGTGATTAAGACACCTAGTGATACTGAAAGCAAGGGCAAGTAAACTATGAGGTGTTCTGGCCAGACCATCTGGTCTGGATATAAAAGGTGCAGTAAACAATTTATGACAGTGTCTGGAAAATTGCAAGTTGCAGATAAAAGCTTTCCCCTATAGAAGGGAGAAAAGAGCTGTGATTTTCCCTACTCAGCTGCGCTGTGCTGGGAAACATCCCCCTTTGATAGACACTCATACCATACTCCTCAAAGACCATCAGGCAGAGCATTTGGATGTGGACAGCCAACACCCCACTGCCATGCAGGAAGCAGCTTCCTTCCTCTTTGCAGCCTGCCCCTGCCTTCAGTTGGCCCTCCAGGTGCAGAGAGCTGACCGTGACCATGCATTGTTGCGTGCAGGTGTCCAGGAGGCTGTGGTGACCTGCCTGAACAAACAAACCAGGGAGACCGCAGAAGAGATGCTGTGTGTAACCAGCCGCCGCCCTCCACAGCTGCTGAAAGCCTGTAGCCTGGACCCTTGCCCCCCAAGGTAGGCTTATTATATCTTATGTCTTATCTTCTTACATTTTGTCTCATCTCTCTTACGAGGGATGTGACCACTGATAAAGTTGAGAAACTGATCTTCAGGCTCCCCATGAATCTGAGATGTTTGGGGCCAGGGATGCTTGGATCTGGGTATCACTGAAATGATTCCTGGAGTACAGGAGTAAAACATACAGACATGAACCTGAGATGTCTCCTCAAGCTGTAGTACCACAGACTTAGCTGTCTGGGCTCAGCAGATCCATGTCACTCCCCCAGGGACTCCCTTTAACTGACATGAAGTGAGCAGAGCTGTTGTGAGCGAGCAAAACTCTGCTGCTGTGTAAGGTAGCAGGTTGGTAGTGTTATCAAAGGTAAGGATACATAGGCCAGGGCTCTTCAGTCTTGTCCAGACATTTTGAAGAATCCATGATAAAAGCAAAACTAATACATACGTGTGGGTGTTTGTAGTGCAGTGAGTTGGCCAGAGCTATTTAAACAACACTAGCCATACAAAAAAAAGAATTTTAAGTAAGTTGTGACCCCAGACTCAGTGGCCTTTCATTCCGGAGGCACACAGTGCCTCACACATGCTCTTTCTCAGACTGCAGGGGCTTACAGCATCCTTACACCACAGTCATATCGACTAGGAAGTGCAAAGCTGTAGTAAAACCAAAGATCAAAATTCAGATGGCTTGCCTACTCAGGTTCTGCAGGGAGACAGTTATGGGTTGGCTTAACTTTACCCAGAGTCGTGTCAAGTTTAAGGAGACTTCTCCAGCCTCCACTTTCGCAAAAGGTTTTGCAGAACCTGTTCCTCCCTGGCTTCAGGCAGGTTCCAGAATCCTGGCCTTAAAAATAGCAGATCTTTTTCTGCAGAGATACACATTTTTATGCTCCACAACAGAAAACAGTTGTCTGCGGTTCCAATGGTTTATTTAAATAAACCTAGGCCTGTCAAGTCTTCAAGATGTACTGTATACATATTGTCTTTATTCCCAGCTGTACACAGGTGCATTTACTCTTCTCTGGTAGTGTGGCAGGTTTGAAATACATTGATTTATAACTTTGAACTATTTAAAACACTCAGTGCTGTCCAGATGGTAGATATTCCTTAGAGTGTATAATGGTAGGTGTATGTATGCTTTATATGACAGCAGCCTATACAGAGTTATATCATTATGAATATTAGCAGATTTTGGATACACAGAGAAGGTTCACATGAAAAATCAAATACGGTGTCATATATGGCCAGCATCCAAGAATGATAAGGACAAAAATAACTGATTGGATAATCAGGATTTTGAGTCTGTGGCAAAAAGAGTCAAATAGGCTGACACATTTCACCATAGCATTACAGGAATTGCTTATGAGGATATTGCAACCCTGATTTTGTTAAATGGTCTGTATTGCTGGCAAAAACAAACAAATATTGTATTAATACTTGAAAAGAACTTTGCAGGTGGGAATCTCACTGTAATTGATAGGTAATAACATCACTGGAGCTGAGAGTGCATCGTAAGAGATTGATCACCCATCGATTCTGACATTGAAAATAAATATTCGCTGGTTAAGAAAAAATAAGGCACACTCATGTAGGCCAGTATTTATGTGAGTTCTGTTACAAAAGTAGTCTGATAAATTGAGTGGATGCTTTTTTAATTAGTCTGTATGATAATCTATACCACTGTGGTAACCTTGCTACCAGAGTGGAGCTAGTTTAAAGCAACCTTGGGCATGTTGTTCGCTCCATGGATTACAAGATTATCATACTGTAGGTCAGTATCAGGCTGTGAAGCAGAGGTGAAAGGGGACTGAGGCAGTGAGGGGAGACTACGAAGCTTTCATCCACCCCTAGGGCTGCAACTGAGAAAAGGGGAAATTACTCCTTTCCCTGTATATACATCTCCTCTCCCTCCAACCCCCTTGGTCTGGAGGAAATTGCCTGTCTGCAGAAATTTAAGCGGCGCAGAATGAAGAACAGCACGTGTTCTGCAAAATGGCTCCTCTGTTAAGAGCAAGGAGGCCTAAAACTCAAGGCTGCAGGCAGCAGGCAGCACGGCTAATGGAAAAAGAGGCAAGAAAGAAAGTTCATGTGTCTCCCAGGCAGGCTGTGACAGGATAACTTACTTATTTCCTGCAAACTTCTGAAGTTCTGTGTCTATTAATGCCATTGTATTAAATACAATGGTATATCAATTAGACTGATAATATTTAGTGTATAAAGATTAGTCTTTATAATAATTAATTGCAACAGTCTTAAGACTTCAAAAAAAAACCACATAAGAAAGAAAAAATAAAAACAAAGAAAATAAAAAATAAAGGCTTTAGGGCTTTATTCTTTTCTTAATCATAAAATGCTTCAGTATTATAATTCAAGAAATCTTGATCCAGGAATCTGGTGGAAATTTAGGCTAAAATCCTGTCCTTATGAATGCTGAAGAAGGCATTGATACTGACTTACAAGTCCAAAACTTCTAATACACTGTGGCTGTGAACTTAGATCCTTGTTACAGAAGTTCCCAAAATGTGATCTGGGAACCATTGATATTTCCCAGAGCTTTCACTGATGGCTTATAAAGAATGCTTGCTGGTCTCATAGTGTTGGCTCTTCTCTCTGTTTTCCAGCTGCTAAAGTGCATTAACGGAAGCTCAAAGCATAACAACCGCTTTCCTAAAATGTCCTTGATGTGTAAGTGACTCGGAGCATGCAGTTGTGGTGGGTAGAGGAGGCAGTCTGATGAAAAGACAACTGAGGTGGTAATGAATGTCTCAGCAGACAAGGAATGTTGTCCGCAGCATAAAGAACCTGAGAAGTCTTGCCCAAGAGAAAAAAAAAATCCCTCCTAATGTATTTAAATAAATTATTCCAGTTATGTTTCTTGAACCAAAACAGCCCAGCATGCTTAGAATTTAATACAGTTCAAGATCTTGTTTAACTTAAGTGGAAGAACACTTAAAAATTAGAACTTCCAAACTTCATGTTGCTTCTGCTGCAGGCACTTTTGGTTACATGTGGTGTTCTCTGTAGCCTCTCAAAGGGTTAGTCATGTAAGCCTCTCCTAGTCAACAACTGGTTTGTCTATTTTAATACAGATAAACAAAAGCATTGAACCACTGAATCTTTCCGGAAGGTCAGAAGGCATACATTTTTAGACAGACCTGTAGAAGTAGTCAGTGAAGAGTAATTTCATTCTGGTTTTGTTTCATCATTCTTTTTGGACACTCAAGAAGAGTGATGCTAAAGGGATCTTCACTGTTGGTCTTCTTTTTGCTCCCTACTAATAATAGATGTGGACAGGCTAGAAGACTTCGTTGCTCGCTTAATGTTTCACCTTGAAAACACTCTGTGGTATCGTCATCCTCTTAAGTTCCTAATTGCTCTGATCTTTCCTGGAACAAATTTTATTAAAAGCTAAAGTATACTGGCAATAGTTCAGATTTATGAAAACACTGAAAGGTGATGGTGCTCGTATAGCAGCTGAGAAAGCTTTATCATTTTCATTGAAATTCTGGCTTAATATCATTAGTAGCATATCATCAATAGCACATTGACATTCTGAGTCCTTTAAAAAGAGACAGAAAAACTAAACCACATAAATCTGTGTTCAACTATTCACAGCTATATGAGTCAGCAAAGTCTCATGCTTAAAATTCTTACAGAAGAAAGAAGAACCAGGAAGAGTTGCACATGAAAACTGTAGATTTCATCCATGTTCAAATCCCAAAGCATCTGAGTTTCCTGTAGTTTCAGACTTTGTTGAGAGTTTTTTTCTTGTTGCTTCAAAAACAATAGCAGAAAAAAAGCTCAGTCTCTTTCATCCAGGAAAACAGTATAACAAAATTTCCCATTTTGCTCTGAACTAAGAAATAGTGAACCACTCTGGAGGTGATTGCTAAGATGAGAGCTAGTAACTGATTTTCAGCACAGTAGGTACAGGATAAAATTTTATATCATTAATTTGGCATGCTCTTGTTTGATATTTCCATAAAAAGGATATAGCCTGTTTTGATATACCAGGAAAACCAGCATGCTTTCTCCAGGAAATAGGGGAATGAAGAACACTATGAACATTTTAATTCAGTCATTCAGTTACTTAATTTGTGTCAGTTAAGCTACATCACTTCCAGAATTACATAGTGGTACTTGAGCAGAGCAAAGTTTTCCCAGATGTACATGCAGAATAGATGTTCAATGTCTAGAAGTTTCTTTGCTAATCTCAAAAAACAAAAGGGCAGATCACTCAGTTTTGCCAATTGCTATGTTTGTATTCCAAATTACTAAAAAAAAAATAAAAATAATCAAAAAACCCTGTCATTTTCTCAGTGTTGGCTTTATTGTTTTCACCAACAAAATTACTCACATCCAAAATGTGTCTTTTCCTCAGCCTCCACAACCCAAAATACAGAGGCAGTCATCATCTAATCAGATATAATTGCTCTTTTTTATAACAGCAACAGCATAAGCACCTCATGCTGAGCCAACAAACTCTACCAAAGGGGTAAAATAGAATGTTGTAACTGTGTCATTAATTATAACTGCTCAATAGTTTGGTCAATGTGTGTTGAAAAGATTTGGTAAACATGTATGGAGGAGTGGAGAGAAGCAATGAAAGCCAGATGGCTGAAAATGGATGAAATTCCAGGCAATTTCTACAATTTTGTTCTTGCATATTTTCAAAACTGAACTTTTATCCCTGTACAACAAACAGGGGTAAAAAAGCTGAATGTTACAAAACAAAACAAGTGGGAAAAAAAAGATCATTCTAGGAATAGCACACAAATTCACAACACTCCCCCTTTACTCCTTCTAGCTCTGCCTCTCTTGTTAGCAAGAAAAGATAGGAAACCATCTGAGTGGTCCTGATACCTAGCTGAAGGGTCAAGGTAGCCTGAGGTAGGCTGGGCTCTAGCTCATTGCACAGTATCTTCTTTTTCTCTTCCTTTTCTTTTTTTTTTTTCCCTGCATCTGCTTGTCTGTGGTTTTGCAATAAATTACCTGTTATTATTTTAATGTTTATTTGATGAATGCAGGATTGTCCATCTGTTTTGCTCTGTTTCATTTCCCAGATGAAGTCAAACTATCAAGGAGAAAAAGATAAACATGTTTTCTGATTCATTTGGAGACATGAAGTATTAGGTTACTGGTAGGTCAGACTTAGTGTAAGATGGGCTCCCATCAACAATCTGAAATTAATTCAATATGTGTAGCAGGGCCAGAGCTTTCTTTAATCCATTAAAGGCGACCTCTGTTAGTGGCAGGGTGTTTTGCATCGCTCAAGTGAAATATTAGAGCATATCTGTCTAGTTCATGAAAAAGGTTTAAAGATTTGCAAGTCATTATGTCTACGGATACTGCAGGATAGCCTTACTGACTGGAGATGCCAGTTCTTGTTTTGTTGCAGTCAGTCCTCAGAGCTGTAATTTACAACTAACATTAATGAGGCAATGATGGTGTTACTGTCTCTGTGCCACAAAAAGATGTTCAACCCCTCAGAAACCCCTGAATATTTTTTTTAAGTGGGATGTATTTAAGTCTATTTTGATCTGAAGTGCATTGAGAATGTCTGTGACAGCCTCTTAAGTTGTAACCCACAAAGCCTTCTGGGATCACAGGCCATAGCTTGAACCATTGGTGGAGTAATTGGAAAATTAGACATTAGGAGTATGCTGTCAGACAGGGTAGATTCACCCCTATTTGAAGCATTTAGGGTGAGAAACAGCTTAAACAGGAGTCCCAGGCTCAGAACCACATCTGTTGGCTCAGTTTACTTTGCTAAAGACAGGACTGTACAAAGACATCAAAAGGAGCTCTGTCCCTAGCTGTACCTGCGTTACCTGTATGACTACCCTGCACTACTGTAGTATCACCTGGGCCTTAAAATGTATTAATCTGTGACCTTAAAACATTTCTCTTTCTCTCCCGTGTTTTTATAATAAACCGCCCCTTTTTTACCCTCTCCAGTTGTTAAGAGCTTATCCAAGATACGTCTGACAGCCTACCCTTCCCCATTCTCAATGGATGTGTTGCCTGTGGTGGAGCAGTAACTGCATGCTCCTCAGTATCTCTCATTCAACAGCAGCTACAGTCGAGTCACCGAGGGGATCCATAGAAAGCAGTCTTTTCCTATGCACGTCACATCTAAATGTGAAGCAGAGCAACATGCAAGTTGCTAAGGTCAGTGGAGCATCTCTGGAGTCTCCATTACAGTCTGGCTTCAGCTCTTCTAGTTTAAAATTTCAGACTGCTTTCCCGGCCACTTTGCTTTTTTAAATAATTTGATGGTTCCTTCATTAGATAGGATTTCACCCATAGACATTTTCCTCCATTTCAAGTTATATTCCATCCAGGCTACTATGTTTATAAAATATTAGAGGGCAATTGTAAATTATTTATTTAATAACTTATACCATTTTTCCTTCTTACTTCAAAGAATAGCAGGCAACACTTCTTATTCCAAATCCTGTATACCTAGTAGATTATTTTCTTCTAAAAAAATCTCCAGGTTACAAATTTCACCAGGTTAGTACACCTTTGTGTTCAAACAATCTCACCATGCCCCACCACGGGTTTTTTGTAGCTTGGTTTGTGATGAGTGTGATTTTAAAGTCATGGTAGGAACTTAGTGAGTCCCTTTGCAGAGGAAAATTCCTCTTCTGTTTTTTCCTGGCACTGTTAGTAATTCCACCTTAATACAGTCAACTTCACTCTACCTTTCTCTTCTCTAACGCCTGTGCTAACCAGAACTTAATATTCACTTCCACTTTATATTTTTCAGTATTCTGAACAAATATGCTCTCACTTCAGCATTTCAGAACTTCTAATTCTTAGGGTTTTTTCTGCAAATTTATCCTCAGTTTTCTTGTGTATTAATTTACTGCCTCAACAGCAGGATTCAGCTCCCAAAAGAAAGCTTTCCCAGCAGTGACAATAAAGAGCACTCCTTTGCTCTTGTGCCAAATATAAAGTTAAGTAAAATGTTTTGTAGTGTAATGGCCAGGTTTAACTTTTTCACTGAAGCATTAACCTGTGAAATAAGCTACAAGGTCTTATAAACAGCTGATTTTACTGTGTCATCGCCACCTTTAAAAATGGGTGAAATGAAGAGCACCATTATACCTGCCATTTACAGTACTGCTGAAGTAACTTATGATAGCAGTAGCCTAAAGAATACCCAATACTTTCAAACCAATGAACCTTCATGATAAAAAGACAAGGTATGTAAAAGGAGAACAAATAAATGACCCCAACTGTTGCAAATGTATTGTACAGTTCTGTACTATACTTACATATCAGAAGGACTCACACATAAAGTAAATGGAGGAGGTGCCTTCATAACCATTCAGTTTGGAGTGAATTAAGTACCTATAAAAGGAGCCATACTGATTAAACAAGGAATGTTATATCTGCCAGGTAAGTCTGTCACATCTGCAGAAGCACAAGCAAGCCATCCACCTACCAAACAAACTAAAGGAAAACCTTATATGCTTGGTTTTGAAACACAGTCTCAGTTTGTACCTTCTGCGCTGGCAAAATAGTTCAGGAACAGTTCATCCTAATGAAAATATTATCCCTGTAATGCTGCCAGCCAGGTCAGAAAGAAGCTCATGTTATCTGCTGTTTTTGTGGCAGTACTGCTTATAAAACGTGGACTGGCTAGAGAATTACTTAAGCCCACTCCATTTTTTCCGAACACTGTTTCATTCATGAATCTGCTTGCTTTGTCCATTCAATCCAGTAACATCTCCTTCACTTCTTTCCTGCACTGATCATTTCAGCAAAGGCATTCTTGAATTTTAGGAGTCTTGTTACTCTGTGGGACAAAATCACATGTTCTTCAATATTGATCTTACAAGTTGTGAAGTCAGACTGCTGGTATATTCTTCCTGTTCCATCTACGTGCATTTTCAGCTATCCCATTTTTAAATTGCTTCACTTTAGATTGTATTTCAGATTAACAATAATCAGTTCATCACATATCTTTCTCACCTGCTGAGCTTTTTCTTTCTTTGTCTGTAAGCTTGTTGATTTCTCCTTTAGGAACTGCTTTTTAACATATTCCATGTAGCATAAAGTTAGGCCTAGGAAGAGGTGTTGGTTTATCAGACAGTCCAGCACAGAGAGCACCAGTGTGAAAAAAGCCAGGGAGCACTCAACACAAAGCAGCTCTGTCATGGGCAGCAGGGTGTTAAATTCCCTCTGCTTCTTTACAGAACCATATGAAAGCACTTCATAGACTGATGCACACAATTTATTTCATAAATTGGTGGTTCTTGTGTTTTTCCGTTACTTTAATGTAAGTTTAGGGCAAGGTGTAGTTCCCAAACTGTGTGTCCCTCCCTGACTCCTCGTTCAGTTTCTGCCATCTGTCATTTCAAGTGCAATTCATGCAATTTCTGCCTTATTCATCAAACCTCCCTATATTACTTCTTAATCAGCTTTCCACTTTTACGTTCATTTCTCTGTTCCCCCACTGTTTCCTATCTTCATTTTTGAAAGGGGTTACCAAGGACCTATTTTCATTGTATCTCACATAAGAGCTGAACAACCTCCTTGTAAGAAGTTTCTGCTTTAAGCATGAGTCCAACCTAAACTTGAGACAGAAACTGGTACTCGTTTGTCTATGAAGCCTAATCTGATCTGTGTAGCTGTATCAAAGACATCCATCGCTATCAGTGCCACAGTTATACAGAGTAAAAATCTCTTGTGAGGTACTTTTCAGCAGCTAACCTCTCAAACCAATTCCTTGCCAAACCTGTTCACCTACCTAAAATTGTCTTTTCATGTTCCTCTGTGTTTCATGTATTCTGCATCTAAAGTAGTCCCCTGAAAGACCTACTAGACAACCTCCCACTGTTAGAACTGTTGGCAGGAAAACACAAAACCTCTTTTCTGACCTGCTCTAATGGTTGATGTCCTCTGCCTTCAACCCAAGGGAACAGCAAGGTTTTTTTACTGTAAGGAACCTTCTATATATTGCTCAAAACATATCAGGTTATTCCAACAACAAAACGCACCATTTTTAGAGTTGTTGCATGCTTATTTACCCGCTGTTCTCTGAATGTTGACGTCCTCCTCTATTTTCCCCTATTTGGCTCTGTTCTATAAATATTGGCTCCCTTCCATGTTCATCTATAATGAGCTGCAATATTGACACTGACAAGTCTACAGAATGAATGCAGGGCACATCTGTCAGCTCCCAGAGCACTCTCATTGAGCCTTTGATCTGCTTGCATGTGTTGGCTGCATAGGCATCTCTTTAATGGATTCCCTTCACTTGCAAGGAAGATTCTTTTCATAGAAAAGCAGCTCACTCTCCGTTGTGCACAATGATCCCCTGAAACCTTCCCTGCCCGTTCAGCTTCCTTTCACTTTGGTGATACTGAACAACAGATTTTGTCAGCTGGCAGTGAACAACAACTAAGTATGAATTATTTTTCTGTCACTGCTGATAATCTAAAAGTTCTTTAACTTTTCATTTTTATTGCTTAATCAAATTTTTATTAGCTTTTTCAAAGCCTAGTTAAATCTCTGTTTTCCTCTGAGATCTGAATGAAGAATTAGTTCTAGTTAAATTCTTGTCTTTTATGCCCCTTTCTTGGAGACTAGTTTGATTATAAAGCCAGGTACCAACCCTGGAGTCTTCATCTCCACCCTGTAGCTTCACTGCAGGAAAGTATGCTACCCGAACAGAATTGACAGTAATTCTCTCTACTGCCTAAATTTTAAGATCACTTCTGGATGACATTTAAGACCTGACACTGAGGATATTTACTCAACCCAAGATAAATCTGCTAAAGGAGCCTTAAGAAAGCCTTTCACACCTATGAAACAGGAAGATTTGCCAGAAACGCAGCTCCAGATCAAGAACAGATCTCCCAAAAGGAAGGGAGGAGATGTATGGGCTCTGAGTTGACTTCTCAGTCTGCAGGATCCAACAGAGGATGTGCAGGTTGGCAGAGGACAAGGGGAAGCCAGTATTGACATAGTATGTGATTTACTTAGCCTGTTGCATGTGCATATACACAGCTGCCACCCAGTCTGTGTGCACTGAGAAACATCTCTATGCAGGCAGGTGTCAGATGTTAAGTAAGACACTTCCAGACAAACCTTACTCCACACTGATGGATGTTTATTTTAGAACTAAGAAGAGTTCTTTGTATCACTTTCATATGGTTTAACCACATAAAAATGACAATAATTCAATTTTTTTTAAACTAGTTTGGGAGGTCTTTGTGTAGAAAGGTATTTACTTTTCCTATGCAGCGTTCAGTTTTCTTGGCAGAGCTTGAAGGGACTCTGTCAGGATGAAATCCTGTGTCTCTAGAAAATATTCTTGACTTATAACACCGAACAGCTTAGAATGCTTTGGGTTTTACCATATATACTATGCATATAGGGACTGATCCAAAGCTGTTGGCTCTATAGTGCTTTGGCTCAAGACTGTGTATTTTTCATGTTCTACCTACATCATTTACTTTTTCCAAACTGACTTTAGCAGTGTGATAGTTCTTTGTTCTGAAGGCTCATTGCTCCACTGGGGCAATAACTCTAATTCTAGCAGCTTCTCTTGCCATGAGTAGCTGCTTACTAGCTGGTGCCAGTTTCAGGTCTACTTAGATTGCAGAATTATTTTGTGGGCTCCAGTTCTTGTAGCAATGAGTGGCACATTTCAAAACTGAGGCAACAGTTTATTGTTGTCCCTGTTTTTATTTGTAACACACTGATGCCTAGAGGCTCCTGTCAGGCTGAGAGCCCCATTGTGCTAGGCAGCACATAAAGACAGAGTAAGAGATCATCCCTGCTGCAGGACCACAACCTAAGCAGAGAACATGGATGAAGCTCAAGGGGAAAAAAAGTATTGTTACAATTTTGCAAACGAGATGTTAAAACATACGTGGAAGAAGAGTATTATTCAGCCCAGCATCTGAGTCTTCCCATTGGACTCAGAGGGTATATTCACATAACCACAGACTAGCCCATGTTTCAGAGTTCTGGTCTCAGTCACCTCTGGAGTTCAGGAACGAGGTCCTGCTCGCTTGATCCTTCAGTTCATCACCTGAAGTGCTGGACCACAATATGACACATATAATTTTTGTTCTGTCACAAGAAAGAAGGAAAGTTCATTTCTGATTAAAATTAAATGTCTATAACTAATTAGAAGTTCATACTCATGTGATAGAAGCTTTTTTTCTTTTCCTTTTAGACAACTTGATTATAAATGTGCAGGCTATATTCTAGTTGAATATATGGACCCTCACTGAACTTGAAAATCACTAAAGTAAAACATGATAGAGTTTAATTTAGGGTTCGCAGGCAAGATTTTCATCAAGATAATTTCCCTTATTAGAAATAACATGGTTAAGCTGTTTTTTGAGAGCATCTCTAATGTTTATAGACCTATATTAATGATGCAGAATAATTGTGCTGTGATAGAAATCAAGATTTTCAGATTATTGGGCCTTTTTTTGGCAACTGGAGCTTCACAATTGTTCTCTTTTATGCAAGGAAGCTGCAAATAGTCACATTTTAAAATATACTGACTATGACTAATTGTGGAAACTGCTTGTTTACCTGAAGTTAACCATATGTGTAAGCACTGCTTAATGAAGCCAAATTTATTTAATGAGAATGTACCAGAAAATTACAGATTCTCACTGGCCATTTAGAAATTAGAATTTTAATTTGTAAAATTAATAGTATGTTACCGATTATTACTTTGATTCATAATATGAACTGGGTGTTAGATTTCCTAACTGGTGTTTTCTTATTCATAAAATCTTCCCATTACTAATTCACTTTGTTAGTTTATAGTTCCTGGAAATTCAAGAAATGTGGTGCTGTTGTTGGTTAGGCTTTTCATGAGTTTATGTCCAGTTTCTAGACCACACCCTTAGCATTGTGTATAAGAAAATCAAAAGGAAAACCACTGCCTTAAGGAGTCAGATCAGGTTCACTACTTAGTTTGCATATCTTCACATGCATTATATGTCTCCCTATACTTCAACAACCTAAAAAAAACTACTAAGACATCACAACAGTCTGCTGGAAGCAGGGGATTTTTCATTTGGAAAGGGAAAAATTTCTGTGATCAGTTTTATATTTTGAATTCATTATGATACTTGAAATAAAGCTGTATTTTGAGACCATACTCTGCTCATAATACATTTCCAGTGGAAACCTGGTTTTATTTATGTTCATTTGAAAGATGTGCCTATGTGTGTATTCTAATACATGATTCACTAATAGATACATACCCATTTCAACACATCCAGCCCTATGAATTGCCTTTTTCCTGTTACATTCATGTCTGATACCCATCTCTAAATGTCTTCACAGTTTGGTATTAATGTAGTTCTCCTTCACTCATTTCAAATATTCAATGTATTGTATGTACATCAGCCTCTGCAGAGGATGCAAACCTTTTGAATTCTGTTTTTTTTTAAGAAGCATAGTAGTTGAAATATTTTAAAAGTCTAGTTTTTGCTTAAATACATAACCACTACTTAGGTATTCAGAAGATGGGGATGGAGACAGACAACAGAAGAACTGATAGACCCGGAGTTAGGACAATCCAAGGGTTTAGGGGCACAGACATGCCAAAGTCCTACCATTAAGAAGGCTAAAAAACCCACATTGTTTCTCTGTTGCTACATGTTAGTGTAGCATTGGGCACTAGTGAAGGAGGAAGAAGGAGGGATAAAAAGAATGTTTCAGGCCAAAACCATGCAATCTCTTCACCAGCCTCTGGGAAGCAATACACAAAGTACCTAACTGGTAACTGGCAAGTATGCAGATTTTTACCAAAGTCTTTATAGCCATGATCAGCTCACAAGGTTGACTGCTTTATTTGCACAAGGTTTCCATAGCTTGATCCTGTAACTACCATATTCACCTTTTTAAGTATAGGATTATTTCCTACTTGAATTTTAATTCTGGTGTTGTCAGCTGCATGCAGGACATGGTGGGATTATTCTTTTTTGTATGTCATGTACTTTGGAAGAGTCAGTGCAGTATGGCCAAAACACCCAAAAGGAAAGAGACAGAGCACAGATAAGGACACATGAAGTAAGGCGAGGATTATTTCAGCAAGCATCACATGAAATTCTACAGTAAGGGTAAAACTGTGTTATGACAGAAAAGCACTATTTTTAGAAAAAATTATCTCCAACAGTACAAGCAGTTTAAAAACTAAATTGTAAATTTAGTAGAATATTACTTCAAAGCATTGCAAGGAACTTTAGCTCTTACATAATAATTCTGCAGCCCTGTGATTCTATTCTGTAAGATTAACACTGATCTTCTCTGTGTTTTTAGGGCTTTGTAATTCTGCTGATCATATATATATAATCTGTGGGTTTGGTTACCTGAGCAGTCCTACTCCACTTTGCATGTCTCTGCGTCACTCTATGTTCTTTACTTTGTATCTGTGAAAGCCGTAAAAGTCACTGGGGACTATGAAAGTACAAGAGTAAGAGAGAATTTGACCTCATATTTCCTGAGCACCTCTAAGGAATCTGCTGTTTAAAGCAGCTGGAAAGAATTGTGAACGACCCGATGTTATGGTAGGGCAACAGATGCAACCTGCAACAGAAATTTCAAACACTGGAGAAAAAAAAAACAAACAAACAAACTTCTTTTTACTGAAACAGAGCATTTCTTTCTGGAAGAAGAAACAGCCACCCTCTTCTGTAGAAACCAATATGTCCAAAGAGCTTATGTGGCCTCCTAGCCACTGAGATGTGAACTGCCAACAGAAACATTGTGCACTTACACAAATAACAAGCAGTGAGCTGCTGGAGGCAATAGCTATTCCCACCACTTGAATAAAAGAAACTCTGGCAACTAACCATGTATCAAAATAGCTTCTGGAATAAGAAAATGCCTTCTTTTCAGCAATGTTTACTCAAATATCTTGGTTTAGATTGTGCCAAAACTGAAGGGTAGCTGATATCCATGTTAATTCTGACTGACAGTTTTATGGGAAAATCTGGGAAGACCTCTCCCCCAGTACTATTCATATGGAGAACATACTCCAGATTAGCCTAACTGGCTGCCAGATGTCACTCCTACTCCACTGCTAAATAGCTCCTGGTACACATATCAGGCTTTAGTGGTCTTCAGTGTATTATGGCCTGGAAAGTGACCATGGCAACTTCTAAGTATGCAAGATGTGTTAATTGTTAGAAAGGGTTAAGCAGATTTTTTTCATCGCTACTAGCAAACCCAAGTGTCTAAAAGCCAAAGTTGTCTAAAAGCAAACTGTAGTGCCATTGGTGTTTACCATAATGCTCAGGACATATCCTGTCCTGTTATAAAATCAGAGAATGTCACCAGCAGATGGAGCACAGAATTTTGCTCCATCAGCATTATCATCTAGAGAGGAAAAAATATTTCTTGCCTACTAAGTGTTCCAATTTGATTTGTGTTACCAAGAAGGAGGGAATAAATGCTCAAAACAACTTTATAAAATATATAGAGGAAATAAAATTGTTCTGTGACTTTATGATGGCACAACCTTGAATGATTATTTCCATAATGTGTTTACTAACAAGTTGCATTTTACATGTGCTGAGCAGTTTCCATTGACTGCTGGTCTCAGACTTGCTGAGTGTTTTTCCTCTGCTTCCACAAATTCTGTTCCATGCTGCTGACAGGTTTCATAACTTCCCTTCGTTGCTGTCTGCCTCCATCCTGCTTGGAGCCTGAGGATCTGTTTCTTCATAATCAGTCTCTTTAGTTTCTGCCTGGCTTTGCTTTCTTCAAGGAAGATTGCCTGAGCCTTCCTTGTCCTGAATGTTTAATTTACTACCCCAGCAACTGGTTTCAATGACTTCATGCAGGAAAAGAAGCCATTCATCACGGTTAGAAAAAGTGACTGTATCTGACTCTCATACCTTCATTTTACATGTGGGAGTGTGTCCATGTCAGTGTAGTGTTTTGCGTAAAGTTGATGAGAAGGCAAATATATTCTCATTTTTAATATAGAACTTTTTTGTGTACTCACTTCTGCATATCTCTGAGGTGCCTTCTAGTAGAGTACAAGAGTGGAAGACCAATATTTTATGCCACCTTCTGTGTATGGCTGAGAGAATTAGGGTTTGTATTTGGTACAGGTCAAACAGCAGAAATCTGGCTTTAATGTGATGGACACTGATATTCAGTCTTCAACAATCCTGTTGGTGCAGGATTTACATAGCTAATGCAGAGAAGGTCTGGCTCAGTGACCCAGAGTTTAAAGAGGATCCCCCTGCTCTCCTATTGCATCTCTCAGGGCCTTAGCACTCCCTACCTCCACAACAAGGAAGAGTCTGCCAGGAACACCACAACTGGATCTTCTGGAAGAAACATCTGCTCAGTGATTCCTTTGATGGACTTTGTTAATATCTGCCCTCTTTTTTTGTTAGTGACATTAATAAAAACAGCTAATTAAGCCCATTCTATCTTGAAATGCATTAGCCAGGCTCCTGCACACCAAAAACTTAATTTAGGACACAAAACTGTTACTGTGATATTGCAGGAGTCTCAAAGCCTTGAAGCCCAAGAGTTTTTGACAAGAACCAAAAATGCAGAGGAACAATAAATATTCTTCTTAGCCTCATCCTGCAGCTACAAGAAGGGTGATGGTGATCAGAGAATTCCCTTTCATTTACTGCTTCTTTATTCTATCTGATATTATAAAAAGAGAAAAATTAAGGTGACTTTATGTGCTTAAGGTTTTCTCTCCTGACCCCTTCACAGATGGGAGATTGGGAAATGGAGCACCTGCAGTCTTACCTGTGGGGTTGGATTGCAGACACGAGATGTCTTCTGTTCTCATCTACTATCAAGAGAGACTAACGAGACCGTGATTTTGGCAGATGAATTGTGCTATAAACCTAAGCCATCCCTCGTGCAAGCCTGTAATCGCTTTGACTGCCCACCCTCCTGGTATCCTACAGAATGGCAAGAGGTAAGGACATATGTGTAATCTTATTTTATGACTCCTAGAAGTAGTAGTCTTTGCATGCATTATCAAAGCATCGCTTTGCCTTAGCCCACCAAGAGGATCATTAATCATTTTAATGAGCCATTAAAAAACTGGAAAAGTGTGTCTTTTTGCTCTTTAAAAAAATGCATCAGTGTTTTCATATGTAAATAGTGACTGTGGCTACTTCTAATGCAAAGTTACTGGAAACTCTTAGCAGCTGGCTATAGATGCCAGAAAAAATATGTGGAATATGATGGTCAGCTGCAGTGAGGGAATTTGGGTCAACAATGTCAAGATTTCTAGAAATACAAAGCTATAAGGACCAAGGAGGAGAGAATCTCTAAAGCATGTTTAGTATTCTATATATTGTCAAGTAATAATGTAGTTTAGGACAAGAAACACTCTTCATTCTTTGGAGTCACAAATGGGAATTAGGCACTTCCCTTTTAGAGATGGATGCTTTGTTACACTAATGCTGAAAATTGCTGTTTGCACAATGGATCTGTACAAGACTTTCCATCTTTGGAAAGCAACCTGAAATTAGTTTATTTGCTGCCATCTGGTTGCAAAGGAAAACACTTGTGCAATTCAAAAGACTTGAAGATGATTCTGTTGGATATAATACTGCACAGAAAGAAAGGATCCTGCCCTGTTATCAAGAATAAAGGAAGATTTTGCTGTGTGATGGAGGTGCAAGCAGGAGGCATTCACGTCTGCTGGATGCAAGGATTCATTCCATCCTATGAGAAAACTATGAGCATTTGGCCTGGTGCTTACATATTGCTACACATTCTTCATCTATCAAATCTGCTTGTTACTTAACAGCCAGGGAGATGCTAATATACTCACTTAATGAAGCTGATTAGCCCGTGAATCTGTACTTCATGGGAGAGCTCTGAGTTTAGGCTGCCAGCCCAGTAACAAAAATTTATGCCAGCCTGATGTTCTGTCAAAGCTAGGTAACTAGGCTATGGCATTAATCTTATGTTTGAAACAATTGAGTGATAATTCATGCTTGTATTTGCCTACTGTATGTGCTCAGTTGCATTTTGAATATTTCTAGGCTATAGTCATACATAAATCCTATATTTGTAAATAGCAAATAGTATTCTACTAGCACATAACATAATAAAGTCAAGCATTTCAAAGTTAGGATATGCTAGAAGGAATGCCTATGCTTGTTAAAATCCTATAGTTAGCCACAGTCCTCACAGAAAGCAATTTTCTGTAAGGTTATTTGAACACTTGAAAGAGGTGTTCATTACAGCATGGTGAAAAAATCGGCTTTCTGCTAACAATGACCATTGGCTAGAATGGTACCAAAATAGTTTCTGCTTCAGCAGTTTCCAGAGTTTTTTTCAAGTTTTGAGCATCTTCCTCAACAGTAAAAACACACGTATTTCTGCCCATCTAAAGTAATTTTTTAGCTATTTTTGTATCTGCTCAGGAGCTCTCAGATATGTTGTATTTCTGAAAGGTGTAGCAGATCTTACAGAGGATGGAGCTCAATTAAATATAAAGGCTTGACCAAGCATATTAATCGTGAATTAAACCAAACCACTCAGTTCACATCTTTTGTGTTAGCTGCTGCCTTTTCTGAGCTGTGTGGAGAGAGAGAACTTGTGCTGCAATTCATTGCTACAGCTTAACAAAGGTCGTGTTATAGCTCTTCTGCTTTTACTTGCGTGGGCTTTGCAGGCTGACCAGCTGTGTATGTAGCTCCTCACTACACAGGCACTGAATATTTCCTGTGCTTATCTTTCACTAGGAGAAAACAGCACAAAAAAACGTGCTTCTCTACCTACTGTCTTCTGCCTTTGTTTAGATGGGTATAGTGCAAGAAAAAAAAATAAAAACCTAATCTATCACAACAGATTTTCATTCTCTCATTTTTCAAAGGCATGTGTCTTCCATCTTTGCACCAGCAACTTCTGTGCAGTTATTTCCACCCTGTAGGAAAGCCAGTCCTCACAGCCTAGTCTCACAAGTTTCCCATGGATGACCTCCATGTGAAAACCTACACTGTCAGGCCAGTGCATTGCACTTAGGGATTATTACAGCTGTTGGCTCCTGGCATGTGTCAGGGAAAAGGCTATCTGGCCAGGGTGTGAGTAGCTGAGACTTCTGGAGGTGAGCTCCAGCCATGCAAAAGAGTTGCCATGGAGCCCTCCAGCAGAAGAAAACCTGCAGGGTGATATGTTTCCTTGCATTAAGGGAACGCACAACACCTCCCATCTCCCTGAGTCCCTGAGAGGATTCCTCACATATGCAAAGCTACCTTCCTCACCGTGCAGAAGGTCCTTTTAAAACTTCACTGACACTAGAGGGTAACTGCTCTTCTCGCAGCCTGGTTTGAAGCCATTTCTTTGGTCTAATCAGTGGAGTTGGTTGAGCCTTTCAGAACATTCTCTCACAATAGTTTCAAGTAAACAAACAAAAGATTTAAACTGTAATGAGCAATGTTTTCTTTTTTAAAGCCTTTTATGCTTGTTAAGCAAGGGTTGTCTGAATCAAATGCCGTTAGAAGCCCCAGTGTTCCTGGCAGATAAACACATGATAATTATCAGTGTTGTAACATTCCAAGTATTTTTTTAAATATGACTTTACAAATTCAGGACTGTTTATTTTTAAATAGTTCTGTTTCTTAGTTAAATCCATTAGGGTGTTTGTCTTGTTTTCCATAGTGGGTTTCTGGAAGAAAATGAATGTGAGCTTTCATTTTTACAAGGCCCTATAAATAACTCCTCTGCAGACCTTAAATGGGAGAGAGACATCCATTAGTAAATCTTCATCCTCCTTTATTTTATTACTGAATAAGTGCCATAGTCTCAGTCCCAGAATTCTCTTTTAGCTGCTCAGTGCTATCCTTGCTCCAAAGATAATTAGAACAATGGCTTGACAACAGAGTCAGCATGGGAAGACTGATAATATTTTCAGATATTTTCTTAGCTATTTTTTCTCCATATTGAAAGAAGTCCTTTCTAAATCTTCAATGTCAGGCCTTAGAAAGCAACTGAAAGACCTGCTGAAAGAAAAATGTTTACTCCTTTTGCAGATGCTTTATGTTACTGTAGAGTCATAGTTGAGAATTCTTGTAGTGCTGTAGTCCCACCACCCTGAGCAAAGGACAGTACAAAATTAAGCCACCTGGGACAGCTGAGGGGTAGGATAACCCCTTCCTCAACTGTTCCTGTAAGCAGGACTGACATAAAATTACATCCTTTCAAACATCCAGCTACTGCCCCAAAATGGTAACAGTTATGGTGCTGAGTGACAGTTGCCTAGCCCTTTATTTTTTCATTAACAGCTACCTTTTTCCACAAGTTGGAGAAGAGACCAGATTCCCTGCCCCCCAAACAATGGAAATTGTGGTTTTGCCTGACTCCTGTGCATTGTATGCATGTGTGTAGATGCTCATAGGCATGAGCTGAGGTAGAGAGATGATCTGCTTTGCCTCTCTGTTTTCAACAGTGACCATCAATTCTTTGTGTTAATTATTGCTTACAGATTGTTGTACAAGCAGAACAGATACTAAAGCAGTGTCTGCTGTAAGAGAGCCAAAGGCCACGGTTCCACCAGCAATTTAGGATGACATACGCCAGCACTTCTACCAAAGGAGAGAACAGCTGCTTTGGGGATCTCTTTCTTGCTCTTATAGCACCCACTCCCTCATACCTCCAGAAGCGCCGTGCAATCACACAGTGGTCCTGGCTGAAGCTAGCCAGAAATATAATTAGCTTTAGCCTAGATTAATTTTCCACTCTGGTTTACTATACAGCCACATAAATGCTTACGCCAGTATATGGGACAAGGCAGCACAAAATCAGGAATGCCTGGCGCTGGCAGAATTGGGTGTATAGCTTCTTATTTGGTGTCAGCCTTGCCTCATGTTTGCTTAAGGTAATTGTTGAACTAGGCATAATCAGGCAGCAATGTGGGGAGATGCCACTCTGGAAGCTGGTACCCTGGAAAAGTACCACATCCCCTGTAAAATAACGTCAGGGAGGCTGGGTTTGGCTCTGCTCAGAAGCTGTGTGGAGCAGGAATATCGAGAGACATAGTTCCAAGAGCCACACTTAACCTACTTGAGTGGGTGAAGTGAAACCACCCCAAGCATCTTTCTCTGTTGTTATGGTGCTGTGAGATTTTTCTCAATTGCAGAGATAGAAAGCATGTTACTCAGATGGGATACGCCCAAATGAGGATCCTCAAAAACCTGCTGTTTCACATTGCTTGTAAATACAAGCAGATGTTGCTGTCATTGATTACCCCTTTTCCTGGAAAAACTTCATGGCTGGAAGCTTCTACTAGAGAAAAATCAGCAAATACCCTACAGTAGTGAAAGCTCCAGAGGTGAAATAAAGGTACAAGCACAGTGCAATAATCCATGACTATCTTAGAAGAGCATTCCTGCAGACAAGGAGGAACCTCATTACTGTATTTGGCTCTCTCTGGCACTTAGCAATAGAGTTTGGTGTTGAGTAGCAAGTTATTCTTCACAGAACAAAGCTATGTAAGTGACTGAAGGTCAAAAAGTAAGAAAAGATCTGTTTTGTCATATTGGTAGTGATGGAAGGGCAGGGAGACATCCTGGGATTTGACTGACTGGCAGAAGGAACATGCTTTTTTTTGTATTTATACAGTGCCTAACCAATTTTGGCTCTGCTATATGGTGACAGTCCTTAGGCAATCTTGAAATAATACTTTTAATCACATTTTTCTTGATTTACTCTCTCCTCAGTAATGAATTGTCCTCAAATGAAAGGTTGATAAATGTTTTCTTTTGTTGAAAACTAAAGTATTGTTTTACTTTTTTCATTTTTTGGAAGCCTTTAAGATTTTCTAGCATTCTAAGTAGGACAAAAGTTATTTTTACTCATTGAAGAACAAACCAAACCAAATATAAGCACATCTTTCTACACTTCCTTTCTGTCTTTCAGGGAAAATGTGTATCCTAAATAATCAGATTGGCAGTAAAGTTTATGCAGCCTTTTCTATGCAAGACAGAAGGGCCTTTCACAAATGCAAGATTCTCTAAAACTGTCCCTTTTTAACTGCTGGAGTTTAAGTTTTAATACTTCTTCATATGGTTTTCTGCTTCTCAGACATAATTCCCAAGTTGCAAGCTATAAGTAACTCCTGGTCATGCCACTGTAGTACAAGCTCCCCCTCCTTCTTTGCTAGGAGAAGGAAGAAAAGGAGCTGAGCTGGCTGGATTGAGCAGAAGAACTGGGAGCCTGTTGCCAGCCTCAGGAAAAAGATCCTCCGGAAAAAGGGCTGAGCAACAAGTTTAAAAAAAAAAGATTCAGGAAAGCTATTAAATCTGCTTGTTTAAAATTTCCTGCCCTGCTTGGGTAGAAAATGGATACAGAGAGGGATATTTACATTAAAAAGAGGCGAGATGGATCCTCTGGGTATGAGTCATTGCAGTTTACTGTGACTCAACCTTCCTCCTTACCTTTTGGAAAGAGTACATACACACTGCTGTCATGACAGCCATAAATATAAAAAGGCTGCATAGGTATTTAATGGTTTATTATATTAACCTTATAAACCAATTACTGAGACTAAGAGCAGATCGCAGTTGATATACACCTTTTCTGTGAATTAAAAATCAAAGAAATATCGTAATGCCAGAGATCTTCAAGGACAGGAATTCTGGACTGGATGGTTAAGTTTTGAGCTGTCTTAGCAATAGATATCATGCAGGTCACAAACAAGAAATGAGAAAATTACAAAAGGAAGAAAAAGCAAAATGATAAAACAAAAGTTATTTATCACACTCTCAAAATTCCATTTGTTTTTCTTGCTAATACAAACATTTTTTTAGCAAGCTAAATTTGAATAATTAGTTCAGGCTATCTATGTCATTCATAGCTACTGTTATCCAGTATGCATGATCAAATCCTGGAAATGAAGGTCTAGTACTAGAGAAGACTTTTCCACTCACTCAGGCACTGTCAGAAGCAGTCAGAGCTCAGGCAGAGGCATTAGATATAGATCCTCCACATCACATGCAAGTGCCTCATTTTCCAGTTGGTGGTTACAGGAAAGGATGACTTTTCTACCTCCATACTGCAATTCTGACCCACTGTTCTGTGTCTTTTGTACTAATGCCTGAAAACAAAACATTTCAAAAATGCTGAAGTATTTTTTCTAAATATTAGAAAAATAAGCTGCTTCCACATTCCAAAATATTTTTTTCATTTTAAAAAAAATTTTGGTTTGATATATCTGAAAATGTATTATGTATTTTGTATTTTCTTTTTGGCCCAAACTGAGTGTTGACTTCCACCCAAATTTACAAGTAATTTTTGCTGCAAGTTGTCATGGTGCAAGTGTGATGTAAGGTGGCTGACTCTCATCTCCCACAGTGTTCACAGACATGTGGCAGTGGTATCCAAAAGAGAGATACACTTTGTAAGCAGCGCCTGGCAGATGGAAGCTTGTTAGAGCTGCCAGAAACGTTCTGCTCCACACCAAAGCCAGTTACCCAACAAGCCTGCAAAAATGAGGATTGTCCCAGTGAGTGGCTTCTCTCTGACTGGACACAGGTATGCTAGTTGTATGCATGAGTATTGTGCTGTTCTGGGTGATGAAGTTCCTTGGTCACTTGTGACAGAGGAGCCAAATGAGCTCAGACAGCACAAAGTATGTCATGCCCAGTTTTGTTCTGTATTCTGTTCTTATCATCCTGGTAGGCCATGTGATCACTAGCTCAATGTTCCTCTTTGGAGATTGCCTTTAGAGATGTGGTTTAGCCATCCTGCCAAACAATTAATCAAAAAAAAAAAAAAAAAGCCCAAATAAAACCCTGCCTCTGTCCATGCCTGTGCTTATGTTCATCCAACGCATCAATGAAGAGTAATCTTTACTCCCCCAGACTAAATGCTTTTATTTTCCAAATCCTGGCTGTTCTGATGTCAATAGTGTTTTCCTCTTGAGGCCACTCCATTCTTTCCTTATGATGCAGAGAAGAGAAGGGATTCCAGCAGCCTCTGATAGGCACATCACTACAGACACCAAGCTTCTTTCTTTCTAGGACACTGCTCTTGCAATGTTAGCTAGCTGCTTCCTTCCTTCAATTTAGGGATGGTAAAACCAAACTCACTCTACTGAAGTATTTTGCACTTCCCCAGATTCCTTTTCTGACCCCATATGGCTTAAGAAAAATTCCCTTTATATTTATGAGAGTATAACTGAAAATAGAATTTGACCTTTTAATGTCAGTAAGCATGAAAATCATTCCGCATCTTGCAATCTTTGCCACCACTCTCCCAGTTCGCTTTCATGGAAGGAGGTGGAAATCATCTTATTTGTGAAAGAAACACCAGTTATCTCATGGAGCTGTCCCACCTGCACCCTGTAGGTGTACAAAGTACTACAGTACAATGTTTGTCTTTGCACTTGGTTTCTACATGTCTGTGTCTGCTGGCTGGAAAAACTCCTGTTCATAGCCAAGAGGAGACCACATTGAGTTGTACTTCGCAGATACATCCTGTATAAAATCTGGCTAAAATCTGGCCTAAACATAATCTTTGAACTTTACTGTTGCAGATCTATTACAAATAATATATGGATGAGTGTTTCAGATACCAGTGAGTTACCTCAGCCTGGTAGTTACTACACATGGCTTACAGAAAAGAGTATAAACCCTTTAACACCAGACTGTGGTGCTCAATGCACAGGTGGGCATTGTTCGATGGAATTCAGCATGCCTATTTTATTTCACATTTATGTATACAGCATCAAAGAAAGTGAGAATACAGGGACTGCCATTGCACTGGGACCCAGGCAGCAGCCTGTAAAAGTGCTGGGAAGTGGATTGAGTGCTGTGAGGTTGGTAGCTGTGAGACACATGCACTGCTGTTACATGTAGGTGTATACATGTGGTAATGGGAATTACAGATGAAGTGAGGAGGTGAAAACACACTAAAGGTAAGAAAAGCAAAACCATGGCAACTTTCAATTGAAATGGGGAGGAGAGAATGAAGTCAGATTTTGATTTTACTAAGTACAAATACACAGAAATGTGAGTTGTATGTATGTCAACATAAACCAAGTAGCACAACCTCTTGTGAGAGAGGTCAGACTGGGGATAGAATTACCATCTTCACTGCCAGAATGACTATGTGTCTTCTGACAGCAGACACAGACATGTAGAAACAAAGTGCAAAGACAAACTTTGTACTGCAGCACAGCAATATTAGAACAAGGGACACCATCTGAGAGAAAAGGTGCTAAAGGGAGCATGGGAAGATTCAAAGCCTCAAAGGACAGAAAATACCTGATATTTCATCTCCCTGCTGTTTGTAACTGAACGGCCAAGGGCTGCTCTGCTTTATTCCACTGTGATATTTTGAAAGCTGTAACTGATCCGTACAGTGGTATGAGTATGCATTGTGGGTATGGGAGGTGGGGGTGAGGGTGTGTGACAAGGAGCACCCTTTTGCTTTTAATACACTTTGTTCCTAACATTTCTCATTCTGTTCCTAGTGTTCAGTGAGCTGCGGAGAGGGCACCCAGGGTCGAAATGCCATTTGCAGAAAGATGCTGAAAACCGGAGGTTTTGTCATCATCAATTCCTCACTGTGCCCACCTTTGCCATTCTCATCCTTGGTCAGGCCCTGTGCACTAGGCACCTGTACAAGTAAGTGGAAAAGATGCTTGGGAGTGTCTGGGGGAAGGGGTCTTCCTCTAAGAAATCATCACTCAGATATCCTCATCACTAAGAAATTCATGCTGTCTCAGGCTCCATAACCTTCTTTTGTGCTAGTGTTACTCAGTCTTGCAGAGTGGCTGCTGCTGCTGAGTTTTTCTGTCTTGTGCTTTGTTTAGCAACAAGGCAAGCCAGTGGATGAGAGCTATAAATTTTACTGTTGGAGATGGGTCTGAGCCAATGTGCTGGAAGGGAACTACTAGTCTCTAGAAGAAATGGCTCAAAACTCTGACCCAAATCTAGATCTAAATTTCACAACTGGAATGTAGAGGCTCAGAGATACAGCATAGCAGCTGAGGGTAGCTGCAAATAAATTTTCTGCTTAGAAAGTGGTTGGTAATGGATTTTTTGGAAGATCATTTTAAAACATGTTCTATTATGTCACTCAAGCCACTGTGAAGTGGGATTTCTAATGAACCATACAACATGTTTCATGTGTTCTATGTCATTATTTCATGCATTTGTTGTTGCCCTCCACAAGAGCAACAGTCTCCCTGTATGCCCTTCCCTGGCTTGCAGTAAGCCAGCTGGGTATGCAAAAGTTGCAAAGTCAGCCTTGCTTCAGATTAAAGCTGACTATGAACTCTGAAACAGCTAAATGTTGGGTACATCAGGGAGAAAACAAGATCTGACATTCAGAGCCAAAGCTGGGACCAAACATTTCATGATATTTACTAATAATATACCTATGCTGGTTTTTTAGTGTTTCATTACAAATATCTCTGTCACAGAGATCTGGAATCTGGAAACACTGAACAAGTGTGCTTTAACAGTATTTAACATGGTTTTAAGCTTAGTCCAGAGAGTTTTTTTCTGTTCAACATTACTTCTTGAGGTAGCAGCACTTTCACTCTTCCCTACTACCGTGAGCTGCAATACCATGTTGCCTTTGAGGGTTTGAATAGTAAAGACTTGTCTTTTCAATGTATTTATTAAGCAACAATCTTCTTTTAAATACATTAACAAGAAGACCTACATTGAAAAGGTTGTGCAGTCTCCTTCTCTGGAGATTCAAAACCTGCCTGGATGCAGCTTTTGCAACCTGCTGTAGCTTCTTTAGCAGGGGGATGCACTAGATGACTCCTGAGGTCCCTTCCAAACCTGACCATTCTGTGATTCTGATTCCACTCGGTTTTTCTCCCACTTCTAAAGCTTTTGTCACTGGCTCTGGTTTCTGCATGTATCCTGGGCAGGACCACTTTTGCATTCCTAAAGTGCTCCTTGTTAGTTCCTTTTACTTTGATTGCCTCAACTTAATGTTCAGCAGCTGGTGGTCAGTTTCTCCCATTACTGTCTAATGGGTTGAATGCTGTCAGCACCAAAGTAAACTGCTTGTTTTGTTTAATGGTATCACATACTAATATTTTTAATGATTATAATTTCAGGGCACAACAGGCCAGCTCATAAACAAAGCCCCCATATTATGGCCATAAAGAAAGTTTACATCCAGACAAGGAAGCAGAAGAAACTACACTTTATTGTGGGTGGGTATGCCTACCTGCTGCCCAAAACCTCTATTATACTCCGATGCCCCACAAGGAGGTTCCGGAAATCAATGATCACTTGGCAGAAGGATGACAAGAGGCTCGTCAGCTCAGTTCACATCACTATTGCACCCTACGGGTACATGAAAATCCATCATTTGAAGCCTTCAGACACAGGGACATACACCTGCACAGCAGGGCCAGCCCAGGAGCATTTTGTAATTAAACTAATTGGAAGCAACAAAAAGATCATTACTGGTCAGCCAGCTGGTATTAGGGAGGGAGAGGTCATGAGAAAAGCCAGCTTAAATGAAGCCTTGCGAACAGAGGAGAAACGTATCAGTGGGATTCTCTTCAACGGAAGCAAGGCTGAAAAGCGAGGACACCTTAGTGATCCCAGCAGGTGGTATGATGATATCGTCTCAAGGCTGCTGCAGCACAGGGGCTGGCCAGGGGAAGATCTGGAGTCCTGGGAAACCCAGGAGTCGACAGAGAGAAATGCATCCTCAGAGGAGGACCAGAGCCGGGAGTATAGCTTGCCATTTACTATGGTTACAGAACAGAAACGCTTGGATGATATCATAAGGAATTTGTCTCAACAGCCTGAGGAGCTTAAAGATGTCTACACTGAGCAGATTGTCATGCAGCTAGCTCATGAGGTTTTCAAGAGCCACATGGAGCACCAGGAATCTGTCCTCAAAGCATCAAGGCGAAGAGTAGATTCAACCTCGGTGGAGTATCCTCTTCACAGACATGTTTCTGGATTTACCAGCTCCCTGAGGACTTCATCTGCTGAAACATTTCTTCCCACCTCTGTAGACCTGGCAAAGGGATTGCACAGACCTCATCAAAAGCCTGCCATCCTCCGAAAGATTTCAGCAGCACAACAGCTTTCTGCTTCAGAGGTCGTTACCCACCTGGGACAGACAGTGGTCCTAGCCAGTGGTACACTGAGTGTGCTCCTTCACTGTGAAGCAGTGGGAAACCCAAAGCCCACCATCACCTGGGCTAAGAATGGAGAGGAGGTGAAATACAATGATAGGTAAAGCATATTATTTAAATTTTAAGAAAATAATTGATATTTTGACTCCCCAGTTTTCATGTTTTACTGCCTGTCAGTCCCATGGACAAAACCATATTTTGCTGTAGTCCAATTTCATAGCAGAAAGAAAGGCTGACACACCTGAAGTGGTAAACAGGGCACTGTAACTCTTCAACAAGGTCTGGATGCTGGGTGGGTCTGGAGCAGCAAACAGGAACTTCTGTTGTGTTTCATTAAGCAAAAAGACAAGTTCATAAAATACTAAAATAGATAAGTGCCTACTGCAGCCCTTGGAGCACTCCACATCTGGAGACTGGAAGCCTTAGTGTATTTCCCAGTCTGAAGGTGGAGGTTTCTGCTATGAAGACTGTTTCTGAGATATGAAAACTGATTACTGATTATTATTATTATTATCCTCTGTTGGAGATATGAATTTAATTTCTCATAGTGCCCCAGCAGGGTCTATCTGACATGCTTGCGGTAGCAGAAGGTGAAGGAAGAAAGGCTTCTGCCTTCCACATGTGTATGTACGTGTAAAAGCACCACAGGACAAACCTCAGGTGGCATTACCATCACCATTCTCTGTGTATGTCCCAATAGAGGCTGGAAACTGTGGAACCATACTTCATGGATATTTGCAGCTATGCTGTCGTCTCAGCACACTGATCTCCAAGCACTAGCCTTCTGATGTGACTCAGTGCATCCTTGTCTGTTCAAACTCCAGTGTGCTGGCCCCAGATGTAGCCTGAGAACATGAGCAACAAAATGTTTTTAACAGTGTACCACAGAAATTATGCTGGTTTTCCTTCGGGTAGCTTTTACCTGCATATCACTCCATGGTGTTCATTTATGTGCGAAAGCACATGAAAAGACTATTTTCAGTGCTAATTGTGTGCTTAACTGTGTTGATAACATACATTTTTCTCATATGTATACTTGAGCTCACATTTTGGTTCTGTTCTGTGAGAAACTGGTATATAAGGATGGGCAGAGTGTAAGAGGCAGTTATATTAAGCAACATTGTACAACAAAGCAGTCCAGGCATCTGATAGAAGCTCTTTCTGCATAAGATACTGACCTCAGTTAAGACATCTGCATTTAATCATAGGGTTAGCTTAGGAAATTAGAAAAGATGGAGTCAAAAATTAATTTCCAGTGTGGTGTCTGTGGATCATGCAGTAAAGTCTTGAGTACAATTGCTCCTTCTGCATAGTTATACAATAGTTTATTAGCTCCTTTCTTGTTTTAGCAACAGAATCACTCCAAAATCATTGTTTTCTTTAATGTACTGAATTTCCAGGTTCTTATCTCTCATTTTCTGTGTCTGAGGCCTAGTAAGTGTATCAGGTTTCTTACCAAAATATGGTAACTTTTGCAGGGGGAAGGGACACTAAGAGCAAGTATGTATCTTTTGCAGAAATGACATACAGTCTCAATCAAGGCTTTGGCCTGTAGTGTCCTTCTGTTTTGACATATTCCCGTGAAAATATCCTCATGACCCTCCAAAAGTTTCACATGTAGATTTTTATTGCCAGTGGTTACATCCTGTTGGAATTGTGCCATATTAAGGGATTAATTTTCTTTTTTTCTGTTTTTGAAATGACTGTAGTTTCTGTGGTATGCTTGAAAGGGAATGAAGGTTACATAAAGTCCACATGGTTAATGCCAGACACTACACTCATGAGAAAATTACAAGTTTATCTCACACCATATAAGCAGCCATGGTGTAGCAACGGGCAGATTCATTTAGATGACAATAAAACAGTCTTACAATTTCTGAAGTTTTAGTTTAGATTTCTTTTTAATCTTACAATGCCTTTCAACCATTTTATTTTCACTCAGTTTGGCTGAAATAGCATTAAATGCTGTGCTGTATTTCTGAATTATCAGGCAAATACGTGTGCTCAAAATTTCTATTGGAAAGACTTGGGGAAGTATGGTTTATTTGCCAGTTAGTAGCATTACTCTGCTTTAAAGGTTGAGGCCATTTCCACTTTATGAACTTCCTTCTGTACTCATCACTCCAGGTTGGCGGGTGAGGTTGATCCAACATGAAGCACTGGGCTTCAGAGATAGTCAGCATTTGTAACTTTTCAGTTAATGGAAGTTTAGAAATCATGGTGCATATAAAAATTGGGTTGTGGATGTTTTACTGGGTTCTTAACAGCGGTATTCTGGTCCTGGCTCAGAATAGTCTTGCTGGCTGCCAATCAGCTGTACAAATGAAAGCCACGATTTAAGCAGTGTCACAGTGTAGTGCTGCAAACTGCAAGGCCATCTGCATGCGGTGGTGTTTGGTATGCTTGAGCTGTCTTTCAGCTCTGCAGCTTGTCTTCTCCACACATTGCCAGCCTCTGAATGGAAATGAGAAACCAGTTTTCTAGCCCTCCTCCTTCTTAATGGAGTAAGAAAATTAATAGAGATGGGTCTTCCCATACCAGTATCAAAGAGAGACACCTTTGGTGAGGAAGGTCAGAGAGTGGTGCTGAAGTCCCTCAGCTCATGTCCGACCGAGTATACTGAGATTCCAGTTGTATCTGGTTTTTGTTGTGATTTTTAGAGTGTAGGCTGCTGGTTTTAGGTTGGGTGATAGCAATCTGTATTGTGTATTACCAAATACCAAGATAAAGGCACGCACTTTCATGTGTTGTGGCCATGGATTTCATCTGGACCAGTGATGTAGCAACACATGGCTCTATTCCCATTGCCTCTTTCCATGAGCTGTTCCCTCCACCTGGAAGTATTTAGGACTCCCACTAGAAGTATTTATGACTCCCACCACATAGCTCCACTTGCAAAATTAATTTCTTAGTTTAGTTTAGGCACTGTCACAAAAAGATATAACACAGGCCCCAAAAAAGTGTTGGTTTTCAGTTACTCAATAGAATGAAAACATATAACACAAAAAGCTGCAGCAGTTGAAAATATATGTGTGGTTCCAGTAAAAGATCTTTGACTTGAATTTGCGTATTCAGCCTGGGTACCTATTTAACACGAGTGTCTATAATCTCTCCTAAGGTTAAAGTGTCAGGTTAACACCAGCATGGGTTCTCAGTGCACTTTCAGAGCCTGCTAGCATCTATACCAAAGTCTGGAGACTTCCGTAAATGCTGGAAAATGTTCTATTTCAAAGAAAATTCAGATGACTTCCTTACGAACCCATTTTAGAAGTGAAAAATCTGTATGGGATTTATGCATTGTTTAGCAAGCCTTCCAAGTAAGCTGTAAATTCCACCACTGGAAACCCATCGGTACTTGATAATTCAACTTTCCAAAAACAGAAATGTGTTTTATAAATGGACATGAAACAGAATGTAAACAGTAGGTGATACAGAGTTAGGTGTTTGCGAGGTGCCATCTCAATTAGTCACAGATATAAGTCCTATAATTTTTTTTTGTCTTGGACACAATGGATGCAGTGTGGAACAACTGACATGAAACTGATTAAACATCAAGCTGTATTATTTTAAGTCCATAAATGAGATTCTGAAGACATGCTGCTGACAGAAAGAATTGCTACAGCTGGTGTTTTTTTCACCACTGACAAGCAACCCAATACTTAACAAAAATAGCTATCTATGAGCAAATAGGGAATCCAACCAAAATAATTCTATACAAAGAGGGATAATAAAAGATCTGCTTTCAAGAAAAGCAGCTAGGCCAAGTTGTGACACACAACCGCATTATTGAAAAGAAACGGACATTAGCTTTGTTTCTAAAGGACATTAAAACAGGTTGAAAAGATAGAAAGATGGAGCAGTGTTGGGGTTTGGCTTTTTTTCAAGGCAGGTACCTACCTGTCCTGTTTCTATTTCTAAAAATAGTTGCGCTACATCTTGAAGTGACTTAAGCTGACAGAGATTTATATCAGCAGTTGATTAACAACAAACAAATTATGATCCCTTGCGTTTTAGAAGATGCAATATTAAGCAAGGTCTTTCCTCAACCTAAAGGTGACAGAAACAATTCTAAAAACTTTTTATATTGGGTTGTAGTTGTTTGTTTGGTGTAGGAGTGACTGATCAGCTTACATACTATATTTGCACACATGCAGGCAGAACACACCCAGCTTTTAACTGCTATATGCTAGTGTAATTTGGGACAAATTCTGAAGCTTTAATGAATTCCATGTAGAGATTGAACCAGTCGGTGTCAAACTAAAAAATTTATGTGTGAGCTACTGATGCATGCTAACACTGGTTTTGTAAGTAAATTACTTCATCAGTTTCTGGCACTGTTAGCAGTGGCTAACTAGAAGTCTGCCCTATTTATGACTAAGTGGTAAGAAAGAAATGATCCTTGAAAGCAGAAGTGGGGAGGGAATTCTTTCAACTATTGAGGGTTTTTTGCTGTTCAAGCAAAATGCAATTTAAACATTATTAATGTCTGTTTTGCAAATGTGAATTTTTCTAGGCGCTTGGAAAGCTTCATTGACAAAAGGCAGGTCTTTCCTTTTATTAATAATAATATTTACCATTATTACTCAAAAAATGGTCAAAAAAGAATTTTAACTCTGCATTTTTTCCTATAATAGATTTTGATTGGTGGTCCTAATCTGGTTTGTTTTAGAGATCCACCACCCACAGTGTTGTGCAAGATCAAGTATCTGCTGAATTTTTGTCCATGAGACACCAGTTTTCACTGAGGGGGGAGGGGCGGGAGTGGAGAGAAACTCATCTATTCCAGGATCTGTGAGCAGACTTTTGTTGTATGTGTTTTACAGGCATAATCCTCCCACCACTTTCACCCTTGTCTCTGTCAATCATAGTCTCAACCAAGAGTTCATGTACAACAGCTGCTGAAAGTTGCTGCTGAGAAAAATAATTTGTGATTAGGTTTTATCAACAGTTTCAGCTAAAAAATTAAAAGAGAAAGGAACAATAACCATGACATAACTGTGCTGAAATTAAGGGTACATATGCGTTGACAAGAGCCCATGGACAGAATTCCTGCTCAAACAGGTATATGTCAGGACCTGGTGGGGTTATACTACTGCAAAACTGACTGTGAAAAGTAGTTCTTAAGAACTCTAAGACCTCATTCATCCCATTTACCCAAGGGCAGTACACTGAGATCACAGCAGGTTCCTTTTAGTGGCAGAGGAAAGAAACACTTGGTACAGCCCAAGGAGGAGCTGAATATTCATTCCTCTGTATTCACTGAATATTAGGGGAGCCACGAGACTGATGGGTTTGTACAAACTGCTCAGCAATTAAAGAATGTGGAGCCTCTTTCAGGCTTTGATGCTGAGCTTGTGCTTCACTTCACTTCTTCCTGCCTTCTTCAGCAGGTTTCATGAATTTTCCCTTGCAATAATTCGGCATTTTCTTTACTTTTGGTGCTACTACTTTGCAGAACTGGGAGACAGGGAGGCTAGGCGACTCCTTCAGCATTATGCAGGAAGTGACACAGCAGCAGAGGAGGTTTCACAACCACAGGCAGGTGTTCTAAATACTCAGCAATCTTTCTCTAATACACCTATCAGCAGCAGAACTGGGAACAAGACTAAAATTTTTAAAGGCCTGAACTGTAAAAAAAAAAAGTAAACCTGAAAAAATCCCAGTAAGTTTATTCATGCTCACGCAAACTAAAAGACCGTTAAATGTTTCTTTCTGCTTTACTCCAGGATGCTACTTCAGCCTGATGACTCCTTGCAGATTCTAGCACCTGTGGAAGCTGATGTGGGTTTCTATGCTTGCAATGCATCCAATGCCCTGGGATCTGACTCTGTCTCTATTGCTGTCACTCTAGCAGGTAAATTGTTCACTCTCTGTGATTGTAGGATGGTCCTTGCCACTTGTGTGATTCTGCACAGAAACTGTTAGGGAACAGGTGGCTGAAGATGCTGTGTGGGCAAGGTGGGTCAACAGAGATATACTGCTGAAAACACAGGGCATGAACTCTGGAAAACCCTGAGGCATAGTGCAGCTTTCACAGTTAGTTTGTGAGATTTGTGGATTTCTGCAAGAGATTGATGCTTTTTCTCACTTGCTCCATCTGTTATGCTCTCATCCTGGTTATTCATAGCCTATATGGTCAGCGCAGTCCAAGCCTCCCAATTTGTATGCTTCCTTTTAAACCTATCACTGATCTCTTCAAGTCTAACAGACTCATTGAAGGACTTATTCAGATGTACATTAGGCAAGCCTGAAAAATAGCAGAGCTGAAGAGCCAGGCCCTTGCAAGATCAAGCCCTTGTATCATATTTGATCCATTGTGGCAGAAGAATGGCTGACACTTTCAATTGCTGGGAAACAGATGTTCACAAAAAATTAACTTCTAGGTTTATATTTACCTAGTATCAGGTGAGTTCTAAAGCAGACTAAATATCCTTTGTTAGCTTAGATTTCTGTTCTAAAGAAAACACACCTGAATAAAAGCCAAGGGCAAGGGGAGGTAGTGCGTGAATCCAGCTTCTTCAAGGTTCATTGATAGGCAATGTCAGCAGGCTCACAACCACATCAGGACCAGCAGAAAGGCAGAGCAGCAAACGTGAATGAGGAGCTGTTGAGTAAGATGAAGAGACAGAAGAGACAGACAAGGACTGTGACAAGGCAGAGAGGTCTTGGAGAAGGAGGATACTATTTATCACAAAGGAAACACATTAGAAATGCTAGAAAGCTTATTGATTTTTCAGACCTCTCCATTTTACTGCTTCAGAATGTGAAAGTATTTGGAGGCCTCCAAGGTGCAGGCAATGACCATCAGCTGCCAATGTATCCATGTGTAATTAAAGGAGGGAATAGCAGTTGATGAGTTTGAGGGTTTTTTACACCAAGCACAGAGAAACTTTCAGGCAAGAAGAGCATAAGGAAAATCTAAGAATGAAGCAATGGCCTGCAGTGAAGTTCTGATGATCAGTAAACCAACTGGAAAGAGACCTTGTCTGTCCTTTAGAAGGAGAACAGCTGAATCCCCCAGAGTGGAAAAGGAAGATCTGCATCAGAGCTACATATTACATGTAGGCAAAAACAAAGATACTGATCCTTTGTACACTACTGCAGATCAGCAATATCTTTGCTGAATTCCAGGCAGCAGGGCAGTGGTGTTGCTGCTAAGACAGTTAGGAGCAACTCCATAGTAATCCTCTTTTATTGCACCAGCAAGCAGCTGAATACAAGATTTAAAAAATATTTTTAATATAATTTATAATAAAAAAATATTTATTAAAGTCAAAAGTACTATTCTATCCCTATTGCTTCAGTGAGTTTAAAAGCCAGTTTTGTACGACGTAATTTGTGTGGAGACAATACTGTGTGAAGCCACAGAAAAATAAATTGAGCATTAGGTGTCCATGTGGCACAGGAAGACTAATAGCTGTTTTATTATAATTAATTATCAAGGCTGTTCTTTTAACTGTTTTTAGATGAATTAATATTCATGCACCCCAGACTCAAGCTGAACTCTGCTTAGGAACTGGTATACACTTCCACCTCACATCCAAAACAAAGAGCTGAACATTTTATAAAATGAGGCCATAAATATCAACATGAGATATTGAGCAGGTTTTGGAACAAAGCAACAAACTTTCTGGCAGAATGGAAGTACTTTCTCAAAAAAAACCTGGAAAGCTGAGACTGTCCTTAGAGGCATCAGGAGTGGGGCGGAAAGCTTTTTTCATTGAAGAATTTTCTGATTCATTTAACACATGCATGGAAAAAAAGATAGTGGAATATGCTTCCATTTTTATCAATGGTTTGTTACTTTTTATGGGTTGAACAGCTAAAAGATTTTTAATCTTTTGATGAGATTGGGGAAACGAATCAGGAAAATAAAAGGCTGATGTATAGCTGAAGAATTCTTTTCTTTTCTTTAGGCTTTGCCGCAAAACATTAAAACCTTGAGAGATATTTCAACAATAAAATGTAATATTTTACTTTGCTATTCTTAGGCATTAAAAGCACCAAAAGAGAAATAAAAAAAATACAAAAAAAGAACCCAAACTGATATGACAGGAATTCCAGATAAAATGAATATTTTAAAAGCCCTGGAAATATATGCAGAAATTTATAGTTAGGACTGAATTCAATCTTCAAGACTCCCCATGAGCTCAATAAATCCACTTTTTTTTTTTCTCACCTACATATTTTCTTCCTTGACCACCTTCAAATTAACATGCAAATGAAGCCAGCGGTAGACATTAGCCTAGAACTGCAGCTTTTGAAGGCAAATGATATCTGAACCTGTTTTGTATCTGACACTTCATTTAAAGGGGAAAAAAATGTGTTTATAGGTTTTTGGATAAAGAGTTTGTAAATACAACAAGTCAAAAACACCCAAGTCCCATACCATTTGAAGTGATGTCGTGTTCTACCCCTCCATCCATCATCCTGCCTGCAAAGCATCTTTTCTGGGGCAGGGGCCTGCCTTAACTCAGCTCTGTCAGCTCTGCTGCTTCACTCCCCTTTCTCAGAGCTAGGCCCGAGTATCTCTGAACTGTTTTGTGTCATGTAGTCATGCCTTTACAGTACTCCTATGAAAGGAGTACTAGAAGGCTCCTTAAGCCCCTGTTGGTAGATAACTCCACAGCTAATCCCACATGGTCAGGGACAACAGCAGGAGAACACCTTGACCCACTTGCTTGCTGTCACCTATGTTGGAAGCACACTGAAAACAATTTGGAAAGTTTGCTGCAGGCAAAGAAGGTATCTGTTAGAGACGAACAATGTTAAAGCATAGCACCGTTACTACGGGCTTTAGGAACACAAAATGGGTTAGCTCACAGAAAGTAGCTTGTTTATGTCCCTCATTTTCTGACACTAGCCATTATGAGAAAACTTTCTGGTTATGGTGTGGTCTTCCCAATCCCCGTGTTTCCACTATAGACTAAAGAAAACACATTTGATGTGTAGAAACAGCTTGCAGGTTGCTGTAAACCTCCCTCACTATTAATGTGCCTGTAGCCATCACTCAGGATTCTTTTCCCTATGTTTGGCCTTTGGCAAAGGGTGGTATTTTGGTTGCAGTACCACGCAAACATCTTGCTGCAGCAGCCTCAATTGTGCTGGTGTTTATTGATCCAGCTGGTTCTTATTTGTGTCCATATGGCTTTAATGCTATCCTGCCTCTGCTCTAAGCATGCTTTTTCTTTTTCCAAGACAGCTTTTCCCATGCAATTTGGTGACACCAATATTATAAAAAGCAGGTGGGTGTCCCAGAGTGTCCCAGGCCATCTGTCCCATGCAAGCTCAGTGTGCTTGTCTGATAAATCATGTTGGTTCTTCTCTGCAGGAAAGCCACTGATAAAGGCATCAAGAGCTACTGTGATAAACACTGAATTTCCAGCTGTTACTGTGGATATCGGAAGCACAGTGAAAACAATCCAAAGAGCAAATGTTACAATCAGCTGCCAGGTTGCAGGTGAGAAATTACTTGGTTTCCCATGCAGATGCCTTCAGCTATAGATTTCTGCCGGGTTCTTTGCTAAGTTAGTGTCTCCAGGTGCAGCTGGGTGAATGCAAGGTTTTCCTAGAACTTGGGCAAACTTCTTCACTTCCATTAATTCCTAGCATAGAAATTTCCCTCCTTTTATCAATACCAACAAGAAAAGTGTATTGGCTTTAGAAAATCTAGAAGATACAACAGGCATCTTTGTTAAAAATACACAGTATGGTGCGGGTACAAAAAAACATATATATTCCTACCTGTTGGGCATGTTTGGTGAGAATATACAAGCATGGACTGACTGACTTATTTCCTCATTGATGAGGTTTTTAAAGTCCACTCCAGTTCCTTCTTTTCCTTCCAAACTCTTTTTTTCAAATTAAGAGTATGTTAGCACACTCTTACTGATTTTTCTTTTTTCATCTTGGGAGTGCCAGAACTCAGAGGAATTCTGCTGAAACAGGGTTCTCCCTGAAACTGTTTTCCAGCCAGAGACTGAATAGCCCTCAGTCTTATGGCAGTAGTTTTCCTCTCTCCAACGGTGACCAAAAAAAGTTGATCTTATCTGTGTGTTGCAGTTGGTGGGAATGTTGGTACGGGAAGCAGGGGTGGGCAGAGAGAGATATCTGGGAAATCTCTACAGAACCAGGGCCAAACCTTTGATTCATTACACCTTCATGCACAGTGTGAGGGAGAACAGGAGGGGAAGGGAGCAGCTTATAAAATGCAAAGTGAGCCGTGCTGAGTATTACACAAGTATCTGCAGTGGAGATTTATATGAAGTCCCTTACACCCTTGCTTTAGCTTCTTATACCTAGCAGTTATTTCAGATTACCCTAATTAAGCATCTGCACTGCAAATATCCAAATATCCTGCTCTTTTTTTTACACTTTTTACTCACTTCAAGCACTTAGTGAATGTCAGTTTTCTTTCTTCAGGCGCTGCCAACCACACCTCTATGCAAATTATTAAGTGAAAAGAGTATTTGGCTCAAGTTTCATTATTTGGTCGTTTGTCCTTTAGCAAAACATTCACAATAGCTGTGCAAATACTAGGCTGGGATTCCAATTTATTGATTACTTTCAGTGGGATTCATGAAAGAAAAATACAGTATCATTTTTTCCTAGCGGTTCATGACGGAATAAATTCAGTAATTCTGTTGCCCTTTCAACATAGACACTAGACACTCACTTGCAATCAGACCAATGTTCAGTGCCTTTCAAACACAAGGAGATGAAAACTGTACTGTTTTTCCCGAGGCCCTTGCATGCCACCTGCACTGCCAGTGTGTGAAAGAAGCTAAGTAGTATATGAACATAAATTATTTTAGATTTCTGGGTTCTCTCAGCTGCAGATGGGGAAGCCCCATAGATGTAGACAATGACTGCTGATTTAAGAAGTGCAGCCATTTCCCTTCAGTATGAAGACATCATGAAATGAACGGGATGTGGCTAAGCAAAGTTGCCACAGTTCTTATTGCATCAGAAAACTACAGGAAGGGAGGACAACATGGTCAGGGGCACTAATACAGTGCCTTTTCTGAGAGGAAAATAATCTCCAGCAATTTTATGCAGCCTATCTAGCAGGACAAAGTCATCCACAATGGAAAATTTTAGCAGTGTCACAGTAGAATCACTACCATATCTCCCGGAAGAAGGCTTTTTGCAATCTAGTAACTTTACTGTATATTGGATTCTTCTATGATATAGAAAAAAATTGCTTAATTTATGATTTTTTTTCATGGGCATTTATCTTCTGCTACTGCCTCTGCAGAAAATGTCAAATACGACATCAGAGATTAATACTGTTGAAATTATGATAAAGTCATAAACCACAAGTTGAGATGTTACACAGGTAATGAGAGTGAGTAATGAGGAAAGAAATATTTTACAGGAATTAGAATCCTATTTTCATACAAATAGTGTTGATAATTAAAAAACAATTTTAAAAAAGAGCTGCATATGGGAAGAGGTCTAGGAACAGAGTGATTTCCATCAGCTGTCTCACCTTTGTCTGGGAAATAGATCATCTCATAAAACCTGTTGAAGAACTTGACAATAAAAATAATTTTCCTTCTAATATAAGCACAGATTTTTTGGTTTAGCATCAGGGTTGTGATTGTCTAACCTTTTAATATTTCTTTTTATCATTCTACTTAGAATGATCAATTCTAAGGTGAAGAGTAACATGCACTACTGCTTCAGTCAGCAAATGTGTCTTATCCTAGTGACTTCTTCAGAGTAGATGGAGTTTACAGCTATGTGGTTTGCCAAAGTTCCCCAGAAGGCACTAACAGTGAAATGACCATCAAATCACAGTAAATTAATGTGCAATGTTTGATGCAGTAACATCAGATAATAAAAGAAAAATTAGAACGTGAGAATTAAGTGAATATAATTAGAAAGCAAACCAACATATACAGAAATTATGTGGAGAATATCCAGATGAAAAAAAAACCTCTTCGCACAGCTTTGTAAAGCTACAGTCTTTTTTCTTCTAGTACTTTCCCTCTAGTCATTTCAGGATGCCCTGAGCCAGCATAGCAACTAAGAGTTGTCCCAGATCCAGATGAGGTACCTGTTAATCTCATCGTTGTTAGCTATGTTGTTATCACAGTGTTGTATAGCCTGTAGTATAGGACCATGCATGTATTGGATCTTGGAGTTTTGTCTCATATAAGGACACATCTTTACTGAGAGTCAACAGGACAGCAGAATAAATATTTATATGAGAAATATTAAGTATAAGGATTGGTTATGACATTTTCTAAAACTACTCCTGCTGTCAAGGGACAAAAGTATACACTTGCTCCTGACAGGTGTTGATAAGCCTGGAGAAGGTTTCCTAAAAACAGGAGATAATGAAAAAGAACATTACCAGAGCCTAGGAAGTAATTTTATATTGCTCTTTAACTTCTTATGAAAGGCGTAAACACTGTCAAAATCTATGTTCTCAGCTTAAACTTACAGATACTGGCTGTAAGACAAGGAAAAACAAAATCATTCTGGGTGCATTAGAGTTTAATTGGCCCCTGATATGAATCACGTCAAGATGAAAATCTGTTTTGGTTATACCACAAACAGTGGTGTGGTTTTTTTCAAGGTTGAAAATCGGCCTTATTTCACTTGACATAATTTCACTACTTTGTTCACAGAGATGAAAGGATTTCTTAAACATAGTTAGGAGAATGCAGTCAGTCCCAGATTTCTCCAGAAATAATCCTAAGGTAACTCCTACCCAGAACTCCACTCAGGAGTCTTGCAGATGCCTGTGAGTTCCAGCTGGAGGATTTTCTCCAAGCTTCAAAAAGCCAACAGCATTTCTGAATGGGCAATTTGATTGCTGTAGGCAATTTCACTTCCAAATGGGATGTAGAAGTAATCTGGATCACATCAGTATCACTAGGAAGCTTTCTGTTGACTTCAGCACTGGAATTGTGCAGATATTCATTCAGATACCAGAAGCTTCAATCATTCTGGCCCAAGCTGTTATTGAAAATACAGTTGGACATGAAAGACGAAACAAATTTAAAAAATCTGTTTCATAGGGCATTTTTCCATGCTGTCCTTCAGACCATAAGACTTCTAACAGAGGCACCTGTCTGAAAAGTGTCATATACCATTAGTCACTCTTGAGTCAGAACAGATTTGGAATAGTAACTTAAAGTACATTACTATCCTGCCTTGTATGGCCTTCTCTCTCTGATGTTTCAGCTTGAAGTTTTTTCAACTGTTCTAAACATTCCTTTCCTGTCCATTTCATCTGTATGCTGGAGGTTATACTTACCTTGCTTTATGACTCGTGGCATTGTAAACCAGTCACCACTGCTAGATCCTTGTATTGCTATGCCTCCTTCGTCAAAAACTCCTGGTTTAGCAAAATTATCTTGATTAACATGCACAGTTCTGCTTGCTGCATATCCCAGGTAGCCTTTTTGTGCTGGATACATGCACAGTGATGGAGGGGAAAGCTAAAGAATAGATTTGGGTAACTATTCACTATCTAAAGACTTGCCTGCCCAGCAACATGAGTTCTGTTTCCAGCTGGCACCTCTCAGACTTTCAGTCTCTGTGATTGTTTCTGCAAGGCAAACACACTCAGCCCTCTGTCCTTTGTCGTTCACTTGTTACCCAGCAAAACTGAATGAAATGCTCTTGCTACTTTCCACCCCTCACGGCAATGCTGTGCAGTGATGTGTTTGCTCATCCCTGTGCTGGCTGCATTCTATTCCTATCTTGATGCTTACAAGTGTCACTAAAGGCAGAAGCACAAAGGAAAATGAAGTTGCTACTCACTGACAAACTGCTTATCTTCCCTAAAGCAAACTGTAGGGACAGCTGTACAGGTTAGTTTCAAATAATGCCCTGTTATAGTGGAAACTTCATATTAAAGACAGAGGAAAAACACCCTTTGCAAAGTATCAGTCAGAAAACTATTTTTGTAGAGCTTTTTAGGTACAGTGCACCTTTTCTAGACTCAACAGTAATACCTCAACAGTAAGGAGTCTTACCTTTAACCTCTTGTTGCTTCTTCTGCTAGTGAAGTGTATACAGGAGGAATCTGCCTTTCTGGACTAAGACTATCCAAGCAGTTGTCTGCAAGAAGAATATTAGTTTTATTTGTCTCTGTATGTATTTATTTATTTTATTTGAGTCCTTGCTCTTGAGGACTGTGGTCATAGGAAGTCCTCATCTTCTCAGCACTCCTCATCCCTTCCTCTTGTCCCACTATTTGCACTTATCTTCCATTATTTTCAAGAAAAACTTGAAAGCTCCACCCAGTTTTGGTCGTCAAAGAAGGAAGATGAGCCCTGGTTGGAATTAGAGAAAACTTCACAATTTCATATGTGATTGTTTATTTCTGAGGTACATTTCTTGATACTTCCATGACTGAACTCTGCAATAGCCATAATGTGAAAACCTGTGCGCTGTAAGTAGCTTAGCCTGCAAAAGAGAATGGATCATACCTTCACTAGTGGCATTCGGAGGACAAGCGCTGGGATGTGAGTGTTTTCCCATCCCAGGGGCTGCAGAACTAGAAAAGTCTCCATTTTCTCTCCTTTGCTCTTTGGAGCTCACCTCTCAAACTTCCTTTCCCTGTAATGGAAACACAATAAATATGCAGGCTTGAATAAACTCAGGGGTTGTGGTTGTTTGCTATCCTTCTGTTGGCTGAACTCCCCTGAGGACTCTGGAAAAAATCAGAGTGAGGTTTTAAGTGGTGGTCAGCCCACCCATGCCACATAGGTCAAAGAGTAGCAGCCAGAGGGACAGCTGCGTAATGGTCATATCCCAGCGGGGGGGCAGGGAGGGGAGCATGTCAGAAACAGGCCAAAGCCCATCCTTTTAAAAAAGCTGAGTTGTAGCAATACAAAAGAGGATAAACCTTTGGAAAACAGCAGCATAGGCAAGAATGATTAGTTCTCTGGGTATGCCATGAAGGGTCCAGATTAGCATATGCTATTTACCCTCAGACAAAGGTGAGAAAAACCCTGCAGTCTTTTATAGCCTGCTTCCTGCTATTTTCTGAATGTGGACAAGACCCTCTGCCCTTACAAGGCTTCAGCTTTCCTTCCTGGCTGCCAGGCTCACACATACTCATTCCAGATGTCTTGGCAAAGTCACCAGGTGACTCATGGAGAGGTGGAAAAAAGGCCACAATCCTTTGATGTGGAAGAATAGGAAAAAATCTCCCCTTCCCACTTCCATCTGCACATGCTTAGCAAGGCACCTGCAATCAGGCGCTTACTGCAAATACAGTCAGATGGGTGGCCATGCTCAGTGACCACAGCCCGAGGGAGGTATTTCTGATGCCAGGGCCACAGAACTGACAGTAGGGTGGGTTTTTTTGGCATGGAGGCACAACCAGAAAGGTAGTGCAATGGGCAGAAGAACATGTTGCTGTGACATGAGGCAGGGAACGGTTTAGGTGGGCAGCAGATACTTAAGAATACCTGCCTGTATGCATGATCTTAATCTACAGTAGACATAAGGAAACTGAACGTTCATGTGAAAGAGATTAACTGTGTCCCACATACAGACAGTACCGCAAGCAGGAGAGCATGCGCTCCAGCAGTTACCAGGATTGGCGATGTGCTGCTCCTTACAGCCATGGGTCCACACAATATCATTTCCTCCCAGGCACAGCTCCAGAGGCCTATCCCATCTCTTAAGACTTTCAATACCATTTCACATAAACCAATTGCTTACTAGTCAGTAAAACTAAGTTACCTGATCTGGTATGCATTTAAACTGAGGTGGAAATCCCTATGTCAAAGAAATACTATCTACAGCGAGACCAGAGGTCTTGCCAGCTACACATGAGAACCCATTCTGGTTTTGTTGGGTACAAAAGGGTACCCAACAGAGATAGCTGGGACCTTAGATCCAAGCCACAAAAGGAGGCAATTCTTCCTGTAGCAGGTTATGGATCTGTAACGGTCTGTTGTCTGAGGCCTCCTGGTGAGATTGCTGAAACTGCTTTTCTGAAGATGTAAATGCTAAATTGTTTGCATAATTTCAAAAAGGAAGATCACATGAGTTAAAAGAAATCCATGGAGCGCTCCTAACTGCACAGAAACTACTTCAGGCTCCAAAAGTTCCTGAGTTGAAACTACTGGGAGGCTGGGAGAGGCACGAGCTTATGGCTTCTTCCAGAGACAGCGTACTAGGCTAGATTAACATTGTTCTGATGCAATATAGGCTTGCTTTTAAGATTAATGAGTCCAAAGTTTGCTTGTGCAACTCTGGGACACTGAAAGGGAAGACTTCAATTCAGTTTTAACTCTTCTGCTCTGTCTCAAGGTGATTTAAGAAACACAAAGATAGGCAATGTGAAAGAATTGATTAAACACTTCTGAAGTGCAAAATATTCACTACAAAGTCATATTAAAATCTTGTTTTAACTGCTCTATCTTAACATTTTTTTCTGTAGCAACCATAACACTGTTTAGCAACTACTGTATCTTACTTGTGTTATGTTTTGTCAATGTTTTCGCAGGTGTTCCTGAAGCAGAAGTTACTTGGTTTAAGAACAAGGTCAAGCTGTCCTCTGCTCACCATCCGAATGATGGGTTGCTGCTAATTGTAAACGTTTCCCTGTCAGATCAGGGGTTGTACTCCTGCAAGGCAGCCAATCTTCGTGGGGAGGTAACTGAAAGCTCCCAGCTGTTGGTTCTTGGTGAGTCCAGGGTATTTTGCACTTGCAGCAATAGTAAAGTGGCTGCTGGCACATCCAGGCAGCAGTACTAATCAGAGTATGTGGAAAGAGGGAACGGCATACAGGAAGCCCTGTTCTAAGGAAAGAACCAGTCTGCATTTGTTCACTGGGCAGCGTCACATGAAACAAGGTGGTGGTAAAAGGAAAATGGATAAGGAGAAAATGTTTAAGCACAGGGACTGCACCTCCCAGTACTGAGATACTTAGTTTCACTCTTTCAGACTTACTAGCTAACAAAAGCATTTATTAACCATTTCTTAAAGTGGCTCTCTTGAAATAAGAAAGATGCCACCTGTCCCCTGTGAAGTGCTTTGCGTCTGCTGAGCAGACATTCCGTACATGGCTGTGTGATACAGACCCATTTCACACCTGGTACACACCACACCGTTGTGCATAAACCCAGTGTGCTTTTAAAAAGCACTTCCCAAGTTCAACAAATGGCCAAGTTTACTGTTTCTTGGGTTTCTGAACAACAGACAGAAAGCCCAGCTGGGTGACTTGAAAAGATGTGTCAGCTGTGAAGTGTGGGTGGAAGTGTAAGTGTTACCTGTTCATAATCTGATGTGTGGGAAAGGGGTTTCCTTTCCTAGCAACTCATCTTCTATCATTTCTCCATGCCTGGCAGATGAATGATCCAGCTAGACTTAGTGATTCTGTACATACGATAGTGAAACCTAGTCCCTGTTATTGATGGAACACCATTAAAGCATCTTTTACAGCTCTCATCTTTCATGACTAGAGTAAGCACAGGTTCCATGGATGATGCAGCTTCCAAAAGAAGTTTTAAAGTGAAATCAACACTAAAACCCCTCTATGGATGTTCACATGAGTTCACTGTGAATCCAGACTTGCTACAGAAAATTGGTCTAAAAACATTTGGGGGGGTGGAGGTGGGGGGGTGCAGGAGAGGGAGGGACCAGCTGGGTTTCAGCCTATAAATAAAAATTTCCACATGATCTTTACATCCTTTTCTGATCTTTACAAATGGTTTAGTTTTTACAGATGGAAAGTTACTGTGAGCTACACAAGCTGCTTATGTTTGTAGGCAAATGGCATGTTTAGTTCCTTGATGGAAAGAAACAGATCAAGCATCCATGACTCGTACTTCTGGTGCTGAATGTGATCAGCAACAGAAAACTTGCTTAGCATGTGCTGTCATCTAATTGAAAGGGAATGAAGCTACCATTCACTTAAATCAAACATCTCATCATTTCCATGACAAACAGAATTGGGAATGAAAGGCAATGCAATCGATTTTTAAAATAGCATTATGGTTAGTGAAGAACTAAATCCCTGCGGTTGACAGCATAGACTGATCCTCTTGAGCTCTGAACTCTTACACATTTGGAGCTTTACCTAAATATACCACAGGATTTGGCAGGGTTATAACCATATCTAATCAGGGCTTGATCCAGGCTGTAGCAGACATTAAATTTTTTTCCAGCGACTGCTGTGGACACTGGATTTGGCTTCTGTGCTGTATAAATTTGCTCTTTCACCCAAGCTGTACATGGTATTTCCTGATATCATGTACCTTTGTCACATATGAAGAGGGTCAATCAGAATGCCATGGTATCCTTCAGAGAGAATTTATTTTATTTTGTGGTCATACTGATTCAGATGTTAGTTTAATACTTTCTCTAGTGCCTTACCTAAAGTGAGGCAAAGCACACCTTTAGTAGTTGCCCAAAGCTGCTTAGACTGCCCCTCTGAAATCATTATATTGCAGCACGGCAAATAATGCAGTAGGTGGGGGGGGGGGGGGGGATGGGTGTGTGTGGGGGGGGGGGGGAGTGGGGGGGGTGTGGGGGTGTGGGGGGGGGGGTGTGGGTGTGGGGGAGGGGGTGGGGGGGTGGGGGGGGGTGGGGGGGGGGGGGGGGTGTGGGGGGGGGTGTTAGTGTGGTTGTGTGGGGGGGGTGGGGGGGGGGGTGTTTGGGGGTGTGTGTGGGGAGGGGGGGGTGTGGAGGGGGTGATGTCCCTGAGATGTTTTCTTCTATAGCGTTGCTCATCACTTCAGTCTCCCAACCTGTTTGTTACCAGAGCCTCCACGACCTCTTCCTTACCTAGAAGACTTTACAGCAGTGGTTTCCAGTGCTGGGACCAACACTCATTCAGTGCTGACCTCTCCTTCAGGAACAAAAATGACCATCAGTCCAGGAAGCTCTGCTCTCATAGGTAAGTCAAGTGGTTTAAGATTTTTTATTATTATTAAAAGGGGTTTAGAATTAGAATACAGTTAAGCATCCAGTTATCCATTGCAGTTAAGCTTCCAATTATCCAGCCATGAAGCACTGAGACAAAACACATCAAACCATCAATGCATTGTCAGTCATAATCGCTGCCAACTTGTTCTCAGAACTCAGAAACTCATTTTAAAAAAGGAAGTCCTTTTATTAGTAAAATGCCCCAAAGCATGTGGAATAAGGGCTCCATTGCACCACACTGTGCAGCACCCTGTAAGAAGCAGTCCCTGTTCTAGAGGCTGCCAATCTCATTCAAAGCAAGACATGGCAAACTCATGTGCCAGTTGATCTAAAAGAAGAAACACTTGTGGTTCTGTTTTTCTTTTTATTCTGCATTTCGATACTAATCCTTCCATATGTCTGCTATTCATATTGTATATCCTACTTCTTCAGAGCCTTTCCTAGAGTTTTGCCTCTATCCCTCTAGACATGTTTTTCTCTTGCAAGCTCCCTGCTTCATTGTCTTCATTTTATATGTCTTTGGTATATCATACAACCAGTATCTGTGGAAAGCCATATCAGGAAACTATCCTTAATGAAATGCTTTTCTTCTTTTCATCCTTATCTCCCTTCCATATCTCTTTCTCCTCTTTACACTGCAAGTTCTGTTAGATGCTGTAAACTCATTTCAAGTCTGTGGGTGTGATTTTTTTGCAAAGAGAATCTCATCCTTTCCTAAAGCTCAGGGTATGTTTATTTTAAAATTTTATTTCTTACGCTGATCTTGAGCCTCTACAAACTGTCAGGCTCAGATAGGCAAACAGCTTCTCTGATGGCCTTATTACTGCATACAGTGAAATCTTGTCAAGTCCTGCAGTTTCAGAGCAATCTTTTTTCTTTTCAGAGCTAGGCATCTGAAACTTTTAGCAAAGGGTCTGTAGCTGGCCTGAGCATTTATAGCTCTGGTCTCTGTACCTTCCAAAACACTCTTTGCTTACATTTAGTAGCAATTTTAAGATTTTATTTTCACAGTGGAGGCTTTCTATTTATGTTTTCAGTTTTGTATGGTTTACTTTTCCCCAGTGCTGACATCTGCATACGTTTGCAATGGCTTTTAGCTTGCAGCTCTGGATTACGTTTCTGCTTGCACAAAAACTGCAATGAAGTAGTCCTTAGTGGGGGGAATACCTGAAGGTATTTATTAGCATTTAATAAATCATTTTGAGCATGGTTTTATTGTACTCACTGTTGTAAGACTAGGTCACACTCTGTTTCATCCATTTCCTCTCAGGTTTCTGGAAAGAGATCTTAAGTAGTTGTAGGGATTTTTTTATTGTTTGAAACCAGTAATTGAACCACAAAGAGTGTTCTGCACTGCCTGTGCACAACCACTTCTAAATTAATTTCATTTGGCTGTGTCACCCTGTACCCTGCGATTCTCCTGCATGGGCAAGGAAACTCCATGAATGTTAATGGCAAAACAGCAAACCAGTTTCATTCTTGAGGCAATTCCCTCAACTTCACTGGAGTTTTACTGACTTGGATTTGAGGCCTGTTATTATTAAAACCTAAGGAACCCTCCTGAGAATTTTTCTGCAATTAAAAATCAGCATGGAATGGGCTATCCAATCAATTAGAAAACTACAGTCCAGTGTGCTGCATCATGTTGCATCACTCAGACAAAAACACAAAGCATTCAGCTTCCATGTATGTTACTTAAATACATTGCCTGTGGTTGTACCAATGCATTTGAATTCATCCATAAGGAGAATAATCATTACTGGGGAAAAAAAAAAAGAAGGACTCATCTCTCAGATTTATTTTTTTTTTGTATCTACATCTAGTTTACTCTTTAGGTTAATATCAGCATGGATTACAATCAAAGACTATATTTACTCCCAAATTTAGTCTTCTCACAGTCTTCCAGTGCAGTAGCTAAGTTTATCATGGACTACAGTGACACCTTCATAACTAACCTTTGCTTGAAATGTTGCTACACTGGAAAGAAAATCTGCATATGATTCTAAGCACCAGCTGCAAACACCAATGTGTGAACAATTTCTGAACTTGTATGTCTGTGACCCATGTCTATATAGTCTGTCCACAACATCCCCTACAAGCTGTCCACTAATTCTTTCTATTCTGCCACCCAGCCAATTGACTTTAATCCTGTTAAGTCTTTCAGCATTGACTGTGTTGGGGTGTTTGCTCTACATGCTCTGGATTCCCCATGTAAGAACTTTAGGTATATAAATTACTATGTATAAAGTCCCGTGTCTGTTTTACTGCTGACAGACACCAGTATCTCTTGGGACTCAGAAGGCATTGAATTAGACTTGGTATTTGGAAATCTAAGCATATGAGGTTTTGTTGAGTGGAGAAGGAAAATAGGACATCTCCAGAGAATGAAATGTCAAGAAAAGGAGTGGTAAGCAAGCTTTCGGGAAACTTTATATTTTAAAGGAGTTAAAAGAAACCAAAGGTGAAAAATTATGTTAGAAACCTGGATAAACTCAGGTATGGGTTTGCCAGGGTTTAAGAAAAATGGGAATCAAAACTTCATTAAACACTGGATTTGTACCTTGAAAAAAACCAGAGCGTATTAGCAGAGCAACAGAAGATTAAATTTGCAAATAAGAACTTGTTTAGAAACTAACAACTGTATAATAGATAACAACAATTAACAAGCTGAATTGAAAGGGGAGAACTTGAGCCTCCAGTTTATCCTACATGCTATGCACTTTCTTTTACAAGTGGAATTATGCAATGCTTCCACCATAATTTCAACCATTTGAAACAAAGAACTTGCTCTCTGGAGTCAGTTCCTGTCTTTCTTCCACATAATTTTCAGGGGATTTGCAGAGGTTGAAGGTCAGGGTCATAACACATATCTGGTTTAGAGGTCTTCCTATTCAGCAGTCATTTGTGTGCCTTCACTCTAGAAGTAGAGGAAAAGATCTGTCACAGACCCATGCTCTGCCCAATGGAGTCAGCAACCTGCCCATCAAGATCTAATGTAAAACATCTTTTTGCATGAGCTTACAGAAACATCTTTGTCTTATGTATTTCTTACTTTTACTTCTAAAGGGTGGAGATTTCAGGTAGCTTTCTAGGCTCAACATGTCACCCAGTTAGAGAGCATGATGTAGAGAGTGGCTTGCACATATTGATGCTTACCCTGCTCCTCCACAACTGTTGGAAGTATGTGTAGAGTACTGCAGTCCTCCCCAGCCCTCAAACAAACGTTGACAGGTTATGTAGTAGACATTTCTATATTATCTACACATCACACATCTGAAGGACAGGACCTCCTGCAAAGCAGAAGCTGAATACCTATGAGTTTTGGGGTATTTCTGAGTTTTACAGTAGCACAGACTGACAATCAGTAATGAGCAACAGGTTGTCATGCACTTTCTGATGTCCTTGGTTCCTGGCAGGCACACAAGAAGACTTTGTATCACACATAATACAGAATACAGTGAATTTCTAGAGTGACACCAATTTATATTTCTTTAGAAAGCTTTCATGTTAGAACTTAGTCTTATTAAGGTTTCTTTCTTTGAGACTAAATTTTGAATAGTTTTCCTGAATGTTGGTAATGAAAGTATTATGAGAAAGTCTGCACTTGTCCTCAGAAAGAAATTTTGTTTGTCACCTGGTAAGAACTTTTGTTTTTTAACAACATTCATGACCATTTGACTTTTCTTAAGTCCTGATTACTTTGAGGAATTATCTTTTTGAATTAAAGGAACATCTTAAGTTCATCTATTTTCAGTAGAGTTTCTTTATCTATGCTACAAGTATAATTGTATCTTGAGCTTTGTAAGTGTTAATTTTGGCAAAACTGCATGGTGTTTCTGACTTCTAACAGTCCTGCAGAAAAGTCTTTGGACCTATCAGGAATACTTATTTTCATTTCAGTTTAAGCTTGTTGTTTCCCATATTTGAAGACATTTCAGTAAGAAAGTCTAAAGGTCCTAGTGGGGATGCACTACAATTTCTCAAATTTATTGTGACCTCATTGGAAACCTCAGCAGCCTTGTCAAAGGATACAAAATGTGATATAAAAATGTCTCCTTATCTTAGCACAGAAGAATAATGTATTTATTGTAGATATGTGGCATAGTGAAAGCTGAAGCTTTAATGACTTTTACTTATATATATTAATTACATTTAAGTGAGGGTTCTTGCAGGAGCATTGGAAGAAATGTCAGAAATGAATACTTCTAGGAATATAGAAATGTAGACAAACCTGTAAAATGTCATAGTGAAGGAAAAAAGGTTGAAGAAGAATCTACTATACCTGTAACAGCACAGTGTTTCTTGGCATCTGTTGCTTTTTCCAATATTTTGTTGCAGATGAACCCTTGGAGTCACACAGAAAATGTCTGTGAACACATTTCCCCAAAGTTTCAGGTTCATGTCCCACATGTTTTTTCAGAAATCCTCACCATGGGTGAGGATTTCTGAAAATATAATGTACACTTGAGAATACATATATTGAAGGAAGGGGTATTGTTGCATTGCACTTTGTATATAATTAAATAAAGGTTTTGGATTGTATTTATGAGGCATCCAGAGGAAGGAATGCATCTCTATTTTGGAATGCAGCACAAGCTCACAAATTTGAAGAGAAATGGGAGCATAAACAGTTAAGATAACTAGGACTGAAACAAAAAAAAATATCTAGCTCTTGCTTGGCACACTGCAACACTTAAGCAATGTCTTTAAAAAGGGAAGGCATCTAAGAAGGAATAAATGTTGAGATAATGGTAGATGTTGTGTATAGCTGCAATGTATATTTTTAAGGCTAACTGTATCCTGATGAAATGTTCATATTTTGGCTAAAAAGAAAAAAAAATACCAGCAATATTTTTGATTGAAAGAGGAGATACCATCTTGGCCTTTGTTCTGTTTTTATTCTTTGGATGAAATGAACACAATGCATATCCTGAAGCATAGTGGTCATTCTAGGGAATGTGAAATGGAAGTAAACCTATGGGGAAAAGCCTAGGCAATTATTTGGAATCTGGTTCCCATGCCTTTTATCTCTCCATATATGTATATTCTCCAGTTTGTTTGCTGGGAACCTATTGTCATTCCCAACTTAGGACTCTGAATTTGCACTTTTCCAGGCTACGCTACATCTATCCAATTTTGTGTATTTAGCAGAAAAAAGTCCTGATTTTTAGGAGATACTGAAAATAACCATAATGTTACATGAGAAAATGTACTTTTTTTATGACCAGAAAAGTATAGCTCTATATTTATTGTGTTCTGCCTGTTGACTTCCATATCATATTTATTCATTTCACAAATCAGAACATGATTTTACTAACTGCCAGCATAGCAAACACAGCTCTAGAAGACAGATTTCTTTGGTTTTGTACATTACCACCAATGACCACAGAGTTAGAACAGCTTAGGTGCCAAATTCACTGCTATTTCAGAAGATGAAAAGCTAGACTAAAAATTCCTCTTCTGCAATCACCAATATTACTTAGCGATAAAGCTGTTTTTAAAACAAAGTAATAACAGAAAGCTTAAACTTATAAGTGGCAAAGGATTCCCCTTACCAAAACCAGTATTTCCCTCTCATGTTTCTTTTACTGCTAATAGTATACCCCATTAACTTTCCAGTAGAGTCACTTAGATGCCCAGAAGAAGCCCCAGAAAACAGAATGGAAAGATATGGCAGCCACCTTGCTTGCAATGGCCAGCCTTTTGAGTATGAATAAATTACTTATTCCGAAAGGGCCAACTGCATTAGAGCTAAGGTGCAAAGTTCAGGAGGGTTTTCAGTCTAGTTTTTTGTTGGGTTTTTTTCTTCAGAGGGGACCTCTTCAAGTCTGTGGCTGGTATTTGCCTACCTGCAGATTTAACAGTTATCTAGATGTCACACTGAACAGAAAAATTAACATGGAACTTTTTGAATGTTCTGGGGTGCATTATAGTCAGTCAAATTCTGTGCTGCTGACTACTTTAGGAGAAGAAACAAACTGATGGCATGATCAGAACCAAACTCTTTCAGCAGAGCAAGAGAAGTTAGTGGTGCAATTGTTTCCTATGTATTTTGCTTTTGTGCCAAAACATTTTAGCATGGGACTGATACTTGATCATAATCAGTGTGAAAAGCAGTAAATAATCCAGATGAACCCAACTGATCTCACCAGTACAAATTTCTTGCAATGGTTGGTGATATACTCAAGAGCAAGAGTATATCTTCTTGAAATGTAAGTTTTCCTTTACTCCCTTTTGCCCCTCCTCTCCCTACCATGAGCCTGCTCTAAATTTTTCTAGGTTTTGGAAATTACTACTTCATTAAAATTGGAAGCAGAAATGCAAAATACAAAATAATTTACAGTCTGCACAGAGTCAGCAAACAAAAGAACTCATAAGTAGTTGTGATTAAACCAGTATCTGTTGTCCCCTAAGAAAAAAGACAGCTGCAGAAGTTGTGCAGTAGGAGTTAGTTAAAATCATGGCTGTCTGAGAACTTACTTTTCACAACATCATTTTTTATCTCCTCACTCTCCATAGTAAGTTTACTATCGTGTTTGAAAAGTAGTTCTAATTCTAAAGAATGTTTTTTAGCAACTTTATTTTATACCAGAAATACTTCCACGCTGATGAGGATAAAGCACCAGGTGCGTTCATGCAGTAATCTGTCCTGTTAATTGTATTTTCCAATTACTTCCATTTTTGTCTTGGTGTAAATTCTGCCTTGTCACACTGTTTAGGAAAATTCTCAGGTAAGTGACTTTTCTATAAAGATGAGCATTAATTTCAAGAGTATGCCATGATCATTGAAATTAATTCCCCAATCAGGCTCTATCACATTGATTGCATTCTAAATATTGTATAAAGTTCATACAGGATTGCAGAATCTTCCTTCTACATCAGACTACAGCATAACATTTTATTGAAATGTGTGGCTTTTCATTTGCATATGCATACTGTGTACATTTCAGTGTATACGGTATGTGATGATACCTCTGCTTGGTCAAACATTTTGACCACCCTGATACAGTGTTTGTTCTTCAGGCAATCATCCACTAGTCCTGCTGCTGCCAAGCTCTCAAAGCAAAGTCAAAAGAGCAAGGTCCTCTAGGCAATCTCCCGCCTTGGGTTTTTTTCCTGCCTGCTGTCTGGTGCCATGAATGAGCTAATCTGATCTACAGCAGTGGTCCAAAATGCTGCCACATAACATAGTATCACTGGTCTCTGGGGAAACATCAGTTTTAATTTTGGGTTTGTGGTAAGAGTTGTAGCCCTTGAACTTGTGTCTCTAAGCTTTTCCAAAATCGCTGACCTAGATCCTGTTCTAATGTAGATATAAATGATGCAGAGATCCACCGAGGCAAGTTCTGGTGAATAACCAGGGGTATAAAATTTGCCACAGGTATCCCAGTCTGAAGACCTGTCCGTCTGCTCCTTCACATAAAAGATCTAGCCTCTTGCACAACTTATGTTTTGCTCTAGAGTAAGTGTTAAGGGAGTTTCCAAACACTGTGGGATTTCTGACCTGTCAACTAAAGGACTTATCCATTCTAAGTTTTGAAGCACCCTCTCCCTCCATGTTGGTTCTCAGAAGCTCTCCTGAAGGGCTAAAGCACTTCATTAATGGGACAGAAGTTACAGCCTCTCTGGAGCCAGCAGCACCAGCTTTCCTGCCTCTATCTGTCCTCTACCTCCTCTGAGAAACACTCTTTCAAGAGTTATTTTTCTCCTGTAAATGTACTTGTACACTTAACCTGGGGCTGTAGCAGTGGTGAGGCAAAAGTTTATACTGAAAGGTACTCCTTTTCCATTTTTGTCATGCACTGAATTAACCCACCAGGGTTAGCTCAGGAGATCATTTCAGCATGCTGCATCTATTCTCTTAGGCTTTGGTTTCATGATTTGCCATTGGTGATTGTTTTCAGCCCAATCCTTATTAATACAAAGGATTCTGGGTGTATAGGATTCTGATTGTCAGAATCATTTTATAGAAAACAGTATTACTACCAGGGGTTGAAAATTCCTTTGCTTTTTTAATGGGCCCACTCTGCAGTTGTATGTTTGGGAACAGTTTTTACAACCTCTGTGGGGCAGGGATTGGGCCTAACTCAATTTTCGTTGAATACAGTGTAAATTTACAATGCTATGTAAATGTTATCTGATAACAACATGTGCGGCATTGAGTAACCAGTTTAGGTGCTTTGTTTAAAAACCATGTCATATGTTCAGTCTAGTAGTTTTCAACTGTTCCTTTGGAGCCATAAATAGATATTTAAAATATCTTCCTTTCTTTAAAATGCTACTGTCATCAGCTGAATTGGCCTATTTCAAGAATCCCTTAATACATGGTTTTCCTGGACTAGCATAAAATCGTGTTCATTTGACCTCCTTTAACCTGTTACAAATAAAGGTTATTCTTGTATTAATATTCATTCTTTCTTTTGGGGATTTTCAGGATCACATTACCTTTTATAAGTTTTATTTCATTCAGTGTATGAAAGCACTGGGAAGTAATTTGCATAACACTCTGAGTTAAAAGTCTGTTTAAATTTACACTTTGTACTGTATTGAAAAATCTTCCCACATAAAACGATAGACTTGTCACTTAGTTTTGCCACTTCAGCAAAACAGGATTTATATACATATGATTTTCAGCCTTGAACTTACCTACCTTTGTTTGGTTTGATAGCATTTTAAAAAGTTGAATACATCTTGTCAAATTTTCTTCCTTATGTTAGATACAGGATGGAATGAAATTTAACTCTGTTAGGTTTAGCATGCATTTCTCATTTCAGTGACCTAAGGAGAAAATCAGGTATGGCAGGACGTGTGGGCAGCACATCTCAGTGCCGGTCTGAGCCCACCTACATAGCATCAACACAGTAGTACAGTGTGAACCACAACATTGTAGTTCAGCACCAAGCTTCTGTCTACTAGGAGGCTGATCTGTGGCTTGTCTACATTTTGTTCCAAGCGTTTTGTTCTTCATTTCATCCTTAATCTTGCTTCTGTTTTGAAATTATACTTCAACTCTTTGAATGTAGAGATAGAATGGAAATACTCTCAGGTTTCAAATCCTGTGGCTCCATTATATTTGTCATTTTAATGCAGTGTATTGTGGTCTACAACACTTCTCTGTCCATTCAGTAAAATATAGAGAGAATCACAGAGTATTTTTTTAGCTTGCTTTATTTTAGTTTTAATATAATTAATAATTTTGCTGCCAAATCCTTTCTTTCCTCCTTTGCTAGGCATTTCAGATAGTAGTCCGCAATCTTCTTTCATCTCCCAGCTTTATGTTTTGCTAGGTACATGTCTGTGACTTGCAGAGGCAGGGACGTAGACCTGCCGGTTTGTAAGTCTAGCTGAAGTTTTCTGTGGGCTTTCTGTGCTACATTTATTGTACTTTGTGATGTCCTGAAACATATGCCTAACCAACTGGGATGCTTATTTTGTTTTCAAATTCAGCCTTTTCTAGTTGCTGTTGATCCAAAGTATTTTGAACTGACGGAGCACAAATATTTGCCTATTTTGCAAAGAATGATCACTGATGAATAGCAAGAGTGTAAAACTGAACTGCAGACATGTTGATGAACATTAATACCAATGGATCCAAACTGCATACACCACAGTGTGTGTTTGTCTCCAGTGTGGTTTGCTACCCAGACCTGTCTTTTAAATAGGAAGTAATTTCCAAAGATGAAAGCATTGGCCTAAGCCTAAGTAGGCAGGAGTTTGATTTCCAGCTCCACTGCTTGGCCTCAGGTAAGACAGCATGCACCTCCATGTGCCTTGGTTAGCTGTCAGGAGAATGGAAAAGGTGAGCTCACATCCCACGACACAGCAGCTTCAGGGCTGCAGTTGGAACGCTAAGTAGATTGTTTTGCTCAGACTGAAGGACTATTTTGTTTAAACAAATTTCAAAGAAACTGCCTCATCTTGACCTGAAGTCTTCGCTCAGATTCCATCTTCAATAAACATTAGAAATATTGCCTGGGATCAATCAGCAGGCCAGTAGTAAATTACAGAGCTATTTGTTAGACAAAAATGAATGCATGAAAATAATTCATATTTTAGGAATAGGTATTCTTTTTAAAGGCAATCCTGTAATTCTTTTTTACTTGTTTTACAAACTGTATTTAGTACTTGCAAAATCTGTTTATTTTCACCATTGCTTTCTATACAGTTCTGTTGATGTAAGGTATCAGGCTGCTAAAAAAAGGAATCCTAAAATCAACAGCATTTGCACCTGTTTTTTTTCTGTCATTCAAGTCTGCAAGTGAAAGAGTGATGCATGCTCCATGTATTTTGTTCTCTTAGCATTAGCACAGTACCCAGAGTCTTTGTGCAGTCATACAGAAAGTGCTGCAGAGGTATAATGGGCAACTGAATTCGGCCTGCACTGTGCATTTATTCTTTCCTCTCAAGAAATTATCACCATTGTTGTGAAACATAGGTCTTCCCTTTCCAAATATCCCTTTGTTATCCTTGGAATATTAACACTTTCCCTACTAAAAGATGTAATATTAATTAGATTTTTGTTTGTCTCTCCAAGTTTTGCATATCCGTGACTCATCCTATCTTTAATTAATTCAGAGTCACAGTAGGCTTTGGAAGGGAGGCTGAAGGCAGTGTTTAACTGCTTAAGGACTGAAGGAGGAGAGTTCTTTCATGCCAGAGCTTTCACTGCTCAGAAACAGTCCCCAAAAAATGTTCCCCCTTCACCCTCCTAAGGGCTCTGATGCACTAAGCCTCTGCAATAGCTGTGCTGTCTGGAAATAAAGTCAGTTTTTCCATCTCAGGTGTTATAGGGACAGGTGTTGATCTCCTGCAAGGATAAAGCAGTCAGTGTCCACAGGGTTGGGAGAAAATAGAGAATAGGTGTTGGTGATCTGCATTAAATGGTATTAAAATTATTCCTGGGAAATGAGAATGGGATATTAATGGAACATAGCTTTTATGCATCCATATGCATGGGTAATGTATAGGACATGTCACTTGTGAAATGCAATTGATAGGTGTTAGTATAAGTTTTATTGTTAAATGTTTAAAAAAGTAATTACTCTACTGGTAGAATGTGCCTGAGGAATAGTGTTTGGGGGCTTTTCCCCCATATTATTGATTACTGGCTGTTCCTTTAGCTGATATTTTATATATACATTTTGGAAGAAGAAGTAATACACAAGATAAGTAAAATAGTCAGGACTAGGAAGATTATATTGGTTTGCCTGACAATAAAACGTTTAAAGAAAAACAGGCATGAACTAGGATCACATGCATCCTGAAGTAAATCTCAGTTTCTCTGTGTTTAACATCAAACTGACCTTTCTGTTTCTTCATTTATCATGTGCAGACTGATTGCAAACAGAGTAAAACGAGCTCACAGCATGTCTTTGTCAGTTGTCATGGCTATATGCTGACCTGTGGAGATCCCTGGAATTATCTTAAAAGACAAGCAAGCTATAAAAAATTAGAATACTGTAGGAAAAAGCCATACAGCCACTTACTGTTAAGTTTGTCCATTTCCTGTATATTCCATTGTTTTCCAATGGTTTAAACTTCAGGAGCCTTAAACCTGTGAGGCTGAAATCTTTCTTGTCACTCATTCACTTGAGAATGAGTATCTTAGAAGTTGCATGAGTTGTTTTACAGTACCAGAGTAGGAAAAAACACGTCAGTACTCAGAACAAAAGGGATAATGTAAAATGAAGCATAGCAGGAATAAATAACAGAGCTTACAAGAATAGGAAAAAGGACTGAGTAGCAAAGAAAGCTGTGTCTTTGTGGTCAGGAAGTGAGCTCTGGGGAGAGAACTGCTGAGGGTAAAAATGCATTAGACCTTGCCAAGGAAATTAAAACAAATAAAAAAGACTCTTTAACCTTATAAATGAAAGTGGAAAAAAAGAAAGAGGGGAGACCACTGTGAGCAGTGTGCACTCTCTCATTCTGCCTTTTTCTCCCCTTTTTTCCTTTATTATTAAAATTTAGCTGCATTAACTAGTTCTTTATCAGTGAAACATTCTCATTGTAACTGCAGACTACTGTGTGTGGCTCTCACCTTCCGCAGGGGAGCCCTTGCTCTCTCCAATACCTGTTTCACACAGAGGGAAGCAGCCCCAAAGGGCAGCTTTATCCAGCCCACACCTTTCCCCGCTGTGGATGCAGGCAGAGCTTGTCAGCAACAGGGGACACGGTAAAGACCCTTGTAGCCACTGCACAAGTGAGAGGGCCAGTATTTATCTTGCTGAGTGGCAGAGGGTGTCATGGTTTAACCCTGGCCAGCAGCCAAGCCCCACACAGCTGCTCACTCACTCCCCCCTCACCCAGAGGGGTGGGGAGGAGAATCAGAAAAGAAAAACTCAAGGGTTGAGATAAGAACAATTCAATAGGTAAAGCAAAAGCAAAAGTGCACGCAAGCAAAGCAAGGAATTCATTCACCACTTCCCATTGGCTGGCCAATGTTCAGCCATCCCCAGGAGAGCCGGGCTCCATCACGCGTAACGGTTACTTTGGAAGACAAACACCATAATGCCAGATGTGCCCCCCTTCATTCTTCTTCCCCCAGTTTATATACTCAGCATGACATCAGATGGTATGGAATACCCCTTGGCCAGTTGGGGTCACCTGTCCTGGCTGTGTGCCCTCCCCGTTCCCCATGCCCCTCCAGCTCTCGGGCTGGCAGGGCCCAGGAAACTGAAAAGTCCTTGATTTAGTACGAACATCACCCAGCAACAACTAAAAACATCCATGTGCCATCCCCATTGTTTTCACACCAAATCCAAGACACAGCACAGCACCAGCTACTGAGAAGAAAATTAACTCTATCCCAGCTGAAACCAGGACAGATGGGTTCTCCCTAGTCCCTGGATCTACCTCTGAGCATGTAAACGGCTAGGATGTGCCCCAGGTCATCACTGGCTTTTTCCATCTTTTATGAGTTCTTCTGCTTTGTATGAGCAGGAAAGCTTCAGTTCCTGTGGGCAAGGCAGCATCCTCTGCATAGGAATAGTGTAATTGGAGGTATGATTAGTAGCAAAAGCAAAGACTACCATTGCCCAGTCCCTAGTGTTAGTTTAGGGGGGTGACCAAAGTCAAAATAAAAAGGGTAGCAAGGGTTCCTAAGCAAAGTAATGTGCTCTTCAAGTCTCTAGGATTTGGTCTTGATGATGGCTGGAAATCGAACTGTTCAGCTTTCCTGGGTAGGTTGATGAAAATTGTATTTTTATTCTTGCAGTGATAGGCACCTCAGTAAGGTGTAGAAAAAAAAATCTTAAAGAAAAAATGTATATTTAGATACAATCTTGATTGCAGCAACTCTAAGTCATCTTACCTCTCTCACAGGAACAGTACTTGCTCAGTATACATTAGCAGAGGATCTCAGGCGGACAGAGAAGAATGAGAGGAAGAACAGTAACAAAAATGTCACATTGCAGTGTCTGTTCATTGTGTAATGCAGCTACAAAGGCATCATATTCACATCCTCATTTGTCTCAGTGAATAATAAATAATAATCAAATGACATGGAGATGACAATGAAGAAATACCAGCTGGTGGAATTATTTCTTAATCTTTGAACAGCCTTCCATCTTATAGTATTTTAAATCTTCCTTTTGTTACCCAATTCCTTTTGAACAGTGCCAGTGTGAATGTTATGTATGTTATATAGTATACTTCTTTCCGAAGGGCTTTTGTATACAATAAGTCATTCATTACACATACATACTAATATAAACAAAAGTGTAAAGCTGCAGTATAACAAACAATCAGTACAGACTGCATTTACAGAAACTTCAGCGAGACCTTTCATGTACCAGTGAGATGCATGCAAGTGAAGGAGTAGCTTAAGCCACAAGCAGTCCAAGTAATATGCCATGCCCTGCACTTAGCTTTTCTGACTCTCCACTCCTGTAATTTGTGTGGATGCATTGCACCACAGAAATTGCCCAACTCTTTCCTTTTTTGCCAGGAGACATGTAAGGCAACTTAGCTATCTTTCCCAGGATATACAAGTCTCACAAATCTTCTGCAATTCATCATGACTGGAAAAGTGTGCCACTGGTATAAGGACCACAGGAAATAGTATCTTACGGATACTCTCCTTCAGCTTAATAAGCAAAGAACTCTTTGAACCTACACCTCAGCAGCTGTGCTGATGATCCATAGGCGTACCCATACAATGCTTCTGAACAGCAGATACTTTTCCAGTTGCAATTTTTGGTTGGTTGTTGCTTGGAGAATTGCCTGTTGCTGTCACAAAAAAAATCTAAACCAGGGGTCCTCAAACTTTTTAACCAGGGGGCCAGCACGCGGATTAAGTGGAAGGCAGTCATCTGCGGCTGCTTGGTTTCCCCAACCCCGGGGGGGGGGGGCGGTCTGTAAATACCGGGGGCCAGATTGAGGAGCCTGGGGGGCCATATCAGGCCCACAGGCCATAGTTTGAGGACCCCTGCTCTAAAGGCTCAGTTTTAGCTCTTTTTTTTTTCAACAGTTTTTTGCATAACAAGAATTTTGTGAAAACTGTCTAGAAAAAACTCTGATTTTTAATATGAAAAACAAAAGAAGAAGGTGGCCCTGTGGTTTAAATAAGAGATTTGGAGACCAAGTTCTGTTTGTATTGCTTGTTCAAGCATGCTCCTTGACCTTATACTAGGTGTGTAACCTCTCTAGCTCACTTTTCTCAATACTAAAATGAGGATGATCCAAAACAATGGGAATCTGAGAAGGCTTGATATAAATATTTCCAAACTGATCTGCAATTTTCATATGGCTGATTAACCAGCTTTTGGATAGATATTTTTTTCAGCTGATGAGAAGGTATTTATTACCACAGTATTTCCATTTTTCATTATGAGAAAATGGGATGGAATCAGCTTTTTCCCCTAATTTTGACCACTTCAAAGCAGTTTTCACTAGTTTCAGTACTCAACAGGTTTCTTTCATATCCCTGTGTTTTAGGTTGTGCTGTGGATGGTCATCCAACCCCGAACATCACCTGGCTTTACTCTGGCAAGCCTTTCAGCCTGCAGCATCGCCTCCTGGCAGCAGGCCGTATTCTTCAGATATTCAACATCAGTGATGCTCCTGATGGTGAATTCAGCTGCCTTGCTCAGAATGAGGCTGGCTCGCTCACACAAAAAACGTCCCTGGCTATACAAGGTAACCTTCCAGTTTCAGTCCATCTGCCCTGTGAAGCTCTTGCCATGGACTTCCTTGTACTGCCTTTCTCATCCTGGATTTCTTCCCTCTGAGGCCAGGACTATCATGCACAACAGGAAATAGATGGTCTGATGTTTTACCACTATGGATATAGATTTGCAGGACTACCAGGTACCTTACAGTGTCTTAGGTCTTACTTTACCAAAACAACACCCGACATTTCTGGCCTGCTGAGCATAAAACATACCTTACTGATTCAAGCTACACTTATACACTTGTTGAGTCTGGACAACTTTCTCGTCCAGAAATTCAAGACAGAGGTGTCACAGTTTGAACACCTGAAATTAGAAGCCTCTCTGTTAATCTGCTAAAGTCAGTGTTTCAGAGTCTCTTCTTGCTTGAAAAGCCTTCACTTCTAAAAAGGATGCAGCTGTTACATATACCCAAGAAATAAGCTGAAGGTGGTATAGCCACAGAACAGAGCAGTGCAGATGAGATGGAACAGAATATGCACTTTTCGTTGCTCCGGTTGTCAGGAATGGACAGAAGAAGATGGACAAAATATGGACAGATGGAAAAAATGTAACTTTCCTTAAATTTTGTCATAAAATTTCAACTGTGTTGCAACGCCCCCATTCATCTTCAGAATGGATGATCTATATATCTGTCTGGCAAGAAACATACTGCTGTAAGATCGTAGATGCTGCTGGTAACTGCAGTTAACCACATCTTCACTGAAACACATCCCTTTAAAAATATAGGTGCAATGTTCTGTGTCACTGGAACTGGACTTAGCTTAACTGCTCCTCCATGTCATTCACTTTCTATGTCTGATGCTTCTAAGCGTCAAAAAATTGGGTTTGTTACAGCAAAGACAGTCAGTGGCTTACCTCAGCTGGAATCCTGTTCTTTCTCTGCTCATTGAATGCTTCCTTGTAAACACAGCTAATTCCCCTTCACATGAGACACTGATTCCAAATATTTCATGCTGGAGAACACCTCTGACTCTTCCTTTTCTAAGGGTCTTCTTGCTGGCAGTTTTTAAGTGTTAACATGTCTCTCCTGTACTTTTTGGCAGAATACCAGTGGTCAGTGGACAAGCTAATGGCTTGTTCAGCTTCCTGTGGCCACAAAGGTGTGCAGATGCCCCAGCTGAGGTGCTTACTGGATGGGGATGAAGTCAACATATCCCACTGCAAAGAGAAGCCCAAGCCAGTCCTGCAGCCCATCGCATGCAACAGGAGGGACTGCCCTTCACGGTTCGTCTGTCTCATGTTCAAATGTCATACATGCTTTTAAGATGTGCTTAAAGAGTTCTTTGAACTGGACATCATGCCATTGCAGCATCTCTGGTGCTTTTTGAGAAAAGTCATGGCTACAAGGGAATTTATGAGTGCTTAACCTTAACAGCTGGGAATTTGTAGCAAAATTTGTGGAAAACATTGATAGTACCTGGTAGAAAGAGACTTTACTCCTCCAGTAATTAGTTTAGAAAACAATAGAGAGGCTATTGCCTACTTTTTATTAGCAAAGTTCACAGCTTGAATTGTCTTGGGTGATTCCAGCCTCACTCTGTGTTGAATGCAAGTATCATGCCAGTTCTGAGCTCTGTATATAAGGGAGTTCCGTCACCCAGGAACTGAAGGGTCATATCTCTTTTGTGTTCCACATGGCTTCATACCAGTTTACACTAACAGTGTAACAGACAAGAAGCTAGGTTTAGCAGCTATTCTGGGGGTTTATTCTGAGTCCCTGTGTTGCCTGACCATCAAAATGGGCAGGACTGGAGCTGGAGCTGTGAATTCCCTTAGCAGAATGGAAATGTCTTTTGTAAAATGTGCACATCCCATCAGATCTAGTGCAGATGAAGAGGGATCAGACTGCTCCTTTTGGTGACTGCTGGCTTGTGGTTTCCTTAGGATTGTAACTCTTCGCCTGTGCAATCCCCTGTTTTTCCTTTACTGTTAAATACAGTGAAGCCACGGCAGCATGAAAGACTTCAGACTACACTTAGGTCTTCCTCTACTACTTCCTCCCCATTTAAAACCCTTTCCTCTTTGACACTCTTTGGTGCAGAGAAGAATACATCCTGAGTGCCTATCCACAGAATCAGTGCAGTTTTATACTCACTCCATGTTAAAAATTGCCCTACTGATGCAATTCAGTGGCTCCTTAGCTGAGATATGTAAACATGCTTTTCCGTATTTTTCTGGTTTTTTACTCCTTCATCTGCCTTATTTCCACTGTGGACATGGTGCGTTTCAGTATACAAGCACTTAAAAGTAGTCAGGATCTCAAAAGGAAGTTAGTACAACTTCTGTCATTCAACAGTGATTTGGGACTTGTATTAAAAGAGTCTAAGCTGAGGTAAGGAGAGGTGCTAAGCAATCTGATGAGGAGTGGCCAGATTTACCACTCTTGCTGTGTCTTGGGTATATGGCAAGTTTCTGTTTAATTACCTTTTAAAATGTATTCCTACCCCTCTTTGCAAGCAAATGTTTTCTGAGTTGTCAGCTGAGTCATAAGAAGGAAACCAAAAGAGATTTGGTGATATATGAAACACACTCATTAGCAGCAGTTTTCCTTGGTGATGGCAATAAATTCTGTGGGAATGGTTTATGTCTTTTTATACCTTCCCTGAACTGTAACAGAACCCAGAATCCTCCCTCAGCTCCCAAGAAACTTCTGAGATGTGAGCTCGGAAATAAAACTTGATTGAAATGCAGAGCAGAGCTTTATGAGGGGTGCGGAAATCTCAGATTCAACCTCAACAAACTGCATGAAAAAAAGTAGCAGTGTTTTTGTTTTCCATGTTGGGAGTAGCGGAAATCTCAGATTCAACCTCAACAAACTGCATGAAAAAAAGTAGCAGTGTTTTTGTTTTCCATGTTGGGAGTATGTTTATATACTTCTTTCTGTGACCACAGGAGTTAATCATGTGCAGAAGGCTGAGGAATAGCAATGGATGTCTTTCCTTGGGCCTGGAGGACATCTATTGCCTATCTTGTAAAGTAGTCATAAATACTGAGGGTTGCGATAGGCACTATTTTCCTCTCAATAACATACAAATCCTGACAAGTATCCTGAAACTTAATGAAGCAAACTGCTGACCTGACCATAGGAAAATTCATCAGAAAACTGGTACTTAGTCACATCCTTCCTGTTGCTACCTATTCCCAAACCTGACTGTATAAGTGTTTCACCTAATTATCTTTGAAGAGACAAAAAGTGTTGTCTATTGTGGTAAGAGTTTGGACCTGGACTGTTATTTGCTGTTGCTACAGGCTTTTTACTAGGAGTTTTTTACACCCCAGCACACAAAATTCAAAGTCTCAGCCCCAGCTTGTGAGTGCATGGTCTGAGCTTGAGAGGAAAGAATTAAGTTGTTCTTTGTCCCTGGGGTGACTATGCATTGGTCCCATCCCTGAGCAACATTTTCTGGATTATCCCAGTTGTCAGGGACAGAACAAAGTGGGCAGACACCAGCAGGACCCAGCAGGCTTTTAGCTATTCTGTCAGCAGCAAGTATCAAGTGGCCTGTGAGATACTCCAGCAAATTTATGGAGATAGTTTTCCCTGCTAAGGGGCGTAAATGGGCTGGTCATTCCTGGCGTAGTGACTGGAGCCAGCAATGTGTCTCTGAGGCACAGTGGTATAAGAGCAGCCATGCCCAACCCCTGTGCCTGGGCTAGAGGTATTTACTAAGCCTTTAAAAACAGCCTTAAGGGCTAGAAGATGAATTCTGGTCCCAAAGAGCCTTGAGAAAGATAATTTAATTAAAAATGTGCTGTTTCTTACCTTTCATGCACTGAGCAGTTTTCAGTGACTGCTATGGGAGGCTGGGGCACTCAGCACTTTCCAGGATGGCACCCTAAATGATCCAAGCCTTTGTTGCCTTTCTTTGGTCCAATGCATACAGACCTGTTTGCACTACCAGTGATCCTGCAGAGGGTGGCATGCATCTCCTCCCTGACCTGTTTGTCTTTCCCTCACAGATGGATGGTGACGTCGTGGTCTCCTTGCACACAGAGCTGCGGTGGAGGCATCCAGATGCGGCGAGTGACGTGTCAGCGCCTGACAGCAAAAGGCAACTCTGTCCCAATGTCAAACGAGGCTTGTGCCCAGGTTTCCAAGCGCCCTGTGGATGCACAGAACTGTAACAGGCAGCCCTGTGTTGAGTGGGTGGCCTCCTCCTGGAGTCAGGTAAGGAACAAGCTGGTAGTCCAAGGACAGCCCCATAGTGTGGGCTAGAAAACAATGACAGAAAGTGGGAGGAGTGACTTTGCACCCTGGTATCTTTACATTATGATCTGTGGGCTTTTGAGGGGGCAACTAATTTGTTCAGCTCTTTCAACTCTATATTTGATGCACTGCATGCTTGGATTTCTGTAGCTTCCCACAATTCTTAAAAATGCTGCTTGTGAACCGGACTTTTTACTGCAGGCTGCTGTATCATCCCCAGTGGAAAGGTCTGCAGCTCCTCTTTGTAGTGACTGGTGACACATCTGGGAAATAGTCTTCTCCATGTCTTTATTCCCCTTACCACCCAGTGAGTGTGTTTCAGTTTTAGCTGGCAGGATCACAGCTGATGGTTGTAATAGGCTTGGGGCAGGGGGACTGTACAATGACCTAGTTTTACAAAGTTGCTGGTGTTGCCTCAGAACAGCAAAAAGTGGGAGTTTTCTTGATTTGTTTCACGACAAAAAGCAGAATGGAGGGCTAAAAGCATTTTCAAACTACTTCATGCTGTTTTGCAAATCTTAAAATTTTCACCTTCATACAATTTTCTCAGCTTCATACACTGATCAGATGTTAAAAAGCTTCACTCCATAAATAGCAAATGTTCCAAGTTTTTAGAGTTAAATCACTTTATGCTGGGAATCCACAGAAGAGTTTTGTCTTCGTGTCTCTGTAAGAGATGAGATTTCCTGAAAAGACACGTGTCAATATGTAGTCAACTATAACCTGGGACTATACGCTTTCCTCCCTTTCCTCTCCACTTCAGCTTGACTGAGTCATATGTGAAGGTTGGCAAGTCCACTACAGTCCAGACTTAGGGATAAAAACTCAGATATTTTAGCCCGAAGATCTCCAGAGTGATGATTTACATGGGTGTATTGCCTTCCAGGGTGAATGAGAGACAGAGTTAAAACCACAGAAGGAAATTTTGCTAGACATTCAACCAGACACCAATACTACTTTAACTTACTTTTGGTGAAATAAATATTTTTGAAGGGAAAAAGAAAAAGCATTTGACAAAACCAAAGTAGTCGTATATCTAATTGAAATGATGAGTCCGGTAAAGATACAGAGGTGAGGCTTCTTACCATGCAAGAAAAGGCTAAGAAAATAATTACTCAGAGTAGTAACTATCAGTGTGGACGTATAGTTAGCTATCATGAAATATTTTGCTTCCTTTTCTAATTAGCACATGCTAAGTTTGAAGACAATGGCCAATGCTGTCTCATTGTATTAGAGGTTAGGGTAATACAATAATTTTTTATTAATAACCACTTGCATTCTGTATTTGCACAGTATGCACAATATATTGCACTGCATCAGGGTTTTTTACAGTGTTAGTACTAAAAAGTGTGTTTAGCTACTAGAACTTGTTCTCTATTTGAAAACATCATTTAACTCTTGCCTGTGTATTTTGGAAATTTGTCTCATGTAAGATGATTGAGTTATTGTATTACATTTTTAAGTAAAGCTTGGAATTATCCTCTTAAATGAAAGAAGCAAATTTTCACTCCCTGTGGCATTCCAGGTAATGACTGGATTATCCTTCCAAAAAGCCAGTTACCTCATCCTTATTTTGTGTATCATTATGGGCTATATTGTTCCCCATGACATCATACTTGTCTGAGACAAGCAAAGAGACCTGAATTAATTTGTCAGACCTAACCTCTGTGCATTATAATATAATATTTCTTCTACCTAGCTTAAAAAAAAAAAAAAATCAAGTCCCACATGATTCTATACAGCTTAGCCTCCAAGCCAGAAGACTGTTACCTGATTAGTTAGGAATGTACCACTGTCTCAGTGGATCGATGTGACCTCCTTGGTGTTGTCACGGGTCCATTGCCCAGGTGTAGTGACCAACTTCCCCAATTCACTGGGAAGGTAAACAGACTAACTGCTCTACCCTCACCTCTACAACAAATTCCTTTTCTTCATTTAATGTTAATGCCATTTTGATTTCCTCTGTGTTATCCCATACATTTTTAAAACTAGTAACTCAGGCTTGTTGGTGATGAGGACCACTAACCCCCGCAAGTATCACAGGAGTGTTCCACATACTCCGTTGAACATTTCCATCCACCTTGCTCAATGAGGGCGTTGACTGGGAGCAACTGGGAACCTGGCAGCCACTGATTCTCTCTCCCAGTTGTCAAGGAGGGATAGGCCTCCTACTGACGGAGGGGTGGAGCGGACAGAGCGATTGGTCAGCAGCCCACCCCGGCAAAAATTCCTCCCTCACACTAAGGTCCCTTTCTTCAACCCTCAGTATGCTCTTGAATATAATTTCCAGATATTTAGAAAAACAAAGTGTTTCCTAACAGCTGATATAATTCTAAAAGAACACAGAGACATGCTTCACACCTATAGCTAATTATGATTTAATCAAAGGAGAGGACTAGAAGAGTTGAACCGTAGACATGTGAGTGATAAGCTTGAACAGGTTAGGATAACCTCAGTAATGGAGCAAGCTTGCAGATCTGCTGTGTTCTTCACACTTGCCGCTTTTGTTTGTTGTCCTGCAATATTTTGGAATTATTAAAAGGAGTGAAATACATTTTCACTTCAATGCATTCTTGGTTATTAACTATTTGCCCAGAAATTGTGGTAGTACAAGCTGCAAAACACAATAAAAGAAATGTATTGAGATTTCCTGTATGGATCACAGGATCTTGGTTAATGACATGAGAGCATTTTATTTGGCCTAACAGATGTACTTTAAGATGTACTATTGAAGAGGAGGGATCATAAATCTGCAGAGCAGATACAGAAATGCAGTTTTAATGCTGCTGGAGGAGAGTGAGGTAGGGCATAAGATGGCTGCGCGTGCAACCTTCAAAGCCTGCAGAGCTGCAGGAAGTGCTTGAAATCTCAAAAGTCACTGCAAAGCCATACACATTTTATTTCCCCAGCAGTCTTATAAAAGGGGAACATGTCCTGTCTTTTACCTCCCTTAAGTGATTTTTCTGTGTTCACAGTGTAACGGGCCTTGCATTGGACCACGACTGGCTGTACAGCACAGGCAAATATTTTGCCAGACCAAAGATGGGACTTCTGTGTCATCTGATCAATGCAGTGCCTTACCGAGGTAGGACAGGAATCTTATGTCTGAAACCCTTTACGGAGATGTTGAATGGACTAGTTGACTTAACTGAAAACTTCTGGGTTTCTTCTGTGTAACAGAGGTCATGCAGCAGCCCATACAGTTATGTGATACAAACCTCACCAGGCTTAAACCCAAACTTTGCTGTTTGTTCCTATGAGCGCCCAAAAAACCACCAGTTGGCCAACAACTGGGAAGACTTCTAGGCATGCCAAATCCTGACTGAAAGGCTGTGCTATCTCTTCTGAAGCTGCCAGTCTCCTTCTTTCTTATTTAAACACAAGCTCCAACTTGGGGGGGGGGGGGGGGGGGGGCACTCCACAGCTTTTGTTTTCCTGCAGATAAACTCCACTGTCAACATAGTAAAGACAGATCTACTTTACATGAGGCTTAGCTATGTAAATCATGCCTGATCATGACTAAAAATTAATATAATTGGCTTTTTAGCTGTCACTCATGTGTCTTCATTATCTGTGCGACAAACAGGTGGAAACAAGTGTGCATCTTCTGTTAGGCTGTATTGAAGGGAAAAGGAGGGCTTCAGAGAATCGGTTTTGTTCCCAACTGGCTGTAAAACCATACAAAAGTTACAAAGCCCTGCTGGGTCTTATGGTTGCCACTGTATCTTTTCAGTGGACTTCTGGTTTGGCATTTCACGGAGGGGACATTTCAGCCAAATCCTCAAGTAGTTCAAATGGTCATTTAACACCAGTAGTGCTATACCAGTGTGCAACCACTGAAGGTCTGGTCCTTAAGTGCACTTATAAATTGCCTTTCAGTACACTACAGTTACCCCAACTTGTGCCCTTTGAAGACCTAACCCATACGGTGCCCCTGAGTGAATTGTGTTTGGGATATGCAAAGCTTGCTGCCCCCAGAGCTTGCATGACACCTAGAGTGGCATTTGCTTGTTCCCTGGGCAGTGTGGTGATGGGTCACCCCCACCTCCCTTCTGTTCACAGGCCACTGAGCACCCAGAACTGCTGGACTGATGTCTGTGGCGTGCACTGGAGGGTCAGTCTGTGGACCGTCTGCACAGCTACATGTGGAAACTACGGCTTCCAGTCCCGGCGCGTGGACTGCGTCCACGTCCACACCAACAAGCCAGTGCTGGAGCATCACTGCTCCTGGAGGCCGCGGCCGGCAAACTGGCAGCGCTGCAACATCACACCCTGTGAAAACGGTAAGTTGCTGAGAGGAGGGGAGGCAGTGTGGTGGGAGGGAGGAAAGAAGGCAGAGCTGTCTCTCAGAAATGCAGCACTGGACCTTGCAGCTACGTGTCCTGGGGAACCTCCAGCCCAAGCACATGCAAAATGCAGTGTCCACAACTCAGCAGCCTAGCAGGGAGTGGTGCCCATTGTGTTTTGTTGGCAGTGGTGTTAGCGCTGGGATTGCATCTCCTTGCTAACACTATGTGAAATGGCTCATGCAGTCTTAACCTCCCCTTAATAGTACAGACAGAAAGAAATCATGAATCACAAACAGACTGCTGGCTATAGTTAAAATACAATGTCTAAATCCAGTAGGTAGGTTGATAATGGGAATTCCTGGAGTGGAGGCTGCTTGCTTTCAGGTGACAAGCAACTAACCGGGCTTGCCAAAGGACTACAAAAGTTACAAATATTTTAAAAATTGAAAAAGAACAGATGATGTGCCTGTTTGGAAGCAATGAACCACTACAGGCTGCTTGGGAAACACCAGGCAGCACAAGTTAAAATCACTGTCTTTTCATTTACTCTGGCTCACTTCACGTGCTGATTTTTATGGGCAGATCCCATCCTCTAGCATGCAAGGAGGCTGCTGTGCAATCATCACAGAAGCAGCAGCAGAACACACCTGTGCCTTCCTATGGCTGCACCAGCTTTGATACTCCCTCTCAGTAAAGGCAAAGCAGACTCCATATATCCAAACCTGTGAGCTGAGGTGGGATGCCCTAATGGAAGTGGAAGGGCTGAGGGAGCTTACAGGAACCAAGCAAGACCTCTTGTTACTCTAGCCTCTTCTATATAGAAATGTCCCACACCTAGACAACAGTGGAGTTACTTGGCACAGACGGTACTGGAGAGGGCTGTACAACTGCCCTGTGATGATCCCCCTTTCCAGCCTTTGCAGCGGGAAGTGGAACGCCCTCAGGCAACAACATACCCAAGGTCTTGCAGGCATACTGAACATGTCCCACGTGAAGCTAAAAGCATGAGGGTGCAGTCCTCAAAACCATTCCAAATGATACCAGGACTTAAGTCCTAGGGAAGTTCAAAAATTGTCTTAAGATCTTCACCCCAGCTGTGTTCTGCAACACATGCATGAAAAACACAACACAACACCCAGTCAGCTGGGGTGACACTCCACACCCTGTCTTTTCAAATGCAAAAGGTTGGTCAAAGTGCCTTTGAGATGCTCAATTAAAAGAAGTTTCCAGTTGTATTTACTACTTCACCTTTGGTTTAACAATGGTTATGAAACTTCTACAGCCTCCCTAAAATGCTGATAGATAGACAGACAGAGTGTTAGAACAGCTTCAGGAGACCTTTCCTCAGGCTATGAAAGCAAAGGTTGCCCACCATGTTCACCTTTGAGCCTTTGGCTGCTTCAAGTCCCCACTGAGTCTTTGCAGCAAGTCAAGCTCATGCTTACAGTGAGACCTCCCAACACAAAGCTGTCTTGGTTCCCCCCTCTCAGCCACCCCAGGGAATGTTCTTAGGTAAGAAACCCTTCTTTTGTTGCTTCATCACCATTTCTCCTTTTTTGTTTCCCCTTCGGCAGTGGAGTGCAGAGACACAACAAGGTACTGTGAGAAAGTGAAGCAGCTCAAACTCTGCCAGCTCACCCAGTTCAAGTCACGCTGCTGTGGGACTTGTGGAAAATCTTGAAGAGAAAAGCAGTGAAAACGGAGGAACACGGGGATCACAGACTTTGCTTCACAGAGGCAAGGACTTTTATGGAAAATATAAATGGAATGGAATTCTTTTTTTGCATTTTATTTATTTATTTCCCTAAAAAAAGAGAAAAAAAAGGAAAGAAAACCTTTTACCAAATTGTTGTTGTTAAGGGACTTAACAAGTTTTCCCTTCTGTGAATCTGGGAGACAGAGTGCAGCAAAACATGGTCGTGAGGGTACACCACAAAGAGTCAGTGAGCCCCATGGCACCAGCAATGGGCCTGAGAGGAATGGGGTTACCCTATAATCCATGTATGTGCTGGGGATACACCAACAGACAGATGGGGAAGCAAATCAGGGTAAAACCTAGCATCACTTTGGGCCACCACAATATGAAACAAATAACCAAACAGATTGACAGGCCATGGGGTACTAGATTAAAAAAAAAAAAAAAAAAAAAAAAAAAAGGCTAAACCAAACATTCATCTGAGAAAATAAGCGTACAATTTTGCTTTATAAACCTATTTGTTACATCCAAGATTGGATTCCTTTTTTTCTTTCTAAACCCCTCTCTCCTTCTCACACCAGGCCTTCAAATAATTCCAGTGGGAGATCCTCATGGGCTTAGAGGATCTGGTGTCTGGAGAAGCTGGACAATGGTGTGTAACATGAATGAGTCTAAAACACACCTGAAAATGTTCCATGTTCCCAGGTTGTGCTTGTGAGGGAGGATTGGGGATAGGAGGGTTGCCCTCAGCACAGAGGTGAGGCAACATCATTAATTATTACCCAGGAGGAGGATACAAAGCACCGTCTGCTGCTGACAGACTGTAGCACAAACCTGCAAATGCTGTCCTGTAGCAAGCACATCCCTTTCTGTCCTATCTATCACATCCTGTCAAGGAAAGATAGAAACTGTCTGTGGTAACAGGAGCTACTTCCACTGCATCCTACTAACACTTATTAAAAGAGAGGAGGAGGAGTTGCCAGATTTCAGGTGCTTTCAGGCCTGGAGTTCTGAAAAGAAACTTGAGGAAGAGGGTTTTCCTGTCCTGCTAACACAAAACTTCTCCCTCCTGGTAGCCAAGCCTTTTGGACAAGTAGTGGAAAAGAGCTGTATTCTCATTTTTTGTGGTTATTTCTAGTCAAGCAGAAACAGTGTGGATTCAGCATCAACCCCAGAGGACTAACACAAATAATTTTTAACAAACTTGCTTCTTTCCAGCTGCCTCCGGCAACAAAACAGGTGCTACAAAGCAGCACATTTTCAAGCTCATTTATAACGCCCTGAAGATATAATATAAAAAGTGAGGCTCAAACATCACACCCACAGCACGACTTTGCATGCTGTCTGTGAGTCTTTCCCCCAGCCAGCTGCATTGGTTATTCAGCCAGTAAAGTGCTTCATGCTTTTAGTTCCTGGGCACTCTCTGATCTGCTCAAAAAGGGCCCTAAAATTAGAGGAAATCTACAAAGTAGCAAGGTTAAGCATCACGAAACTTTAAAGGAGAGCTGTCTGGACCTGAGGCTTTGGTTCAAGACCATCTCTAAATTAAAGGCTTGGCTGTGCCCTTCCTGTCACACCCAGTGGGGCTCATGCCTTGTGGTATGCTAACAAAATGCTGTTCAAGTACTGCTGTGTTACAGCTTCCATGACGTGGATTTTTCAGCAAAACTGGGAGTCTGCTTTTGAGGTCAGTGCCATCATGACATTAAATTGCCTCAAGTTGGGTTACTTCAAGACACATCTGGCAGTGAACACTCTTCTTACAAATGGGTCTTCAAGAAAGAGCATTGCTAAGCGTCAGTGTAACTTTTATTTAAATAAAGAATGTCTTTGTATGTAAATGTATATCTTTTCTGTATATTTATTAGGATTTCTTGTATAAAAAGTGCAATATTAATAATTGTATATTATTTTGTCCAGATAAAACTATTTTGGGTTTTTTTTTAATCTCCCCAGAATTTTGTTCCTCTAAAACCAACATTAATAGTGTATTTCTCTTAATTCTAATAGCACTTGCATTTAATTGGGGATCTGCTTCACTGTGCACAGAGTGCTTTATAAATTATGACGTGAGGTAGGGGTGATATTTTTAATTTGTGAAATGATAGTTATGCATGGAATGAAGGACAATTCCTTAATTACAATAATAATAATAATGACGACAATGATGACAATGTGGTGGATATTTATGGTACAGTAGTTAACAAAAAGCAGTACAGGGAAGTATTTTCATTTGTTTAGTATTCAGATGATCACATGTTGAATAGCAGCTGTGTAACCGTGCACAGGATTAACACCTAGGCTCAGATCTGGAGGCGCCACTGTGTTGTCTCTGCACAGTGTGGATTTCATTTCATGTCTGCCCTCTGAATAGTGACTTGGCAGCATCTCAGTAACATAAGGATTGCTGGATATTTTATGAAAGGACACTTTCCTTCTCTAAAAAGAAAACAAAACGGCAAACTTGTATTTATATAACCTTTTGTACAAGTAATGCAGGTTACTTATTTAACCACTGCTGTCTGATGTGTTGTTTATTAATTTTAAAAACAAAAGTCAAACAAAGTAGCAAACCTGTTGGAGTACTCTGTCCTTTTTCTGTATAATGATAGCAGCACAGAGCTGTTACAGGAAGTGTATGACCTACCTGCCTTGGGGAAAGAATGTGTCTTGTGTATAGTTTCTAGCCATTAGGATACTGCACCCTTAGACATCTAATTCTTCATTTGCCTTTCTTTATTCTTTTTCACTAATGTCTTGCCTCTGTTGCTCTTGCAGAAGTACAAAGCCATCACTGCTGGTCCTAGGATCATGGAAATCAGTAAAAGCATACTCCGTTTTTCCTATGCAACAATGCTTAAAGACATCTTGTAACTCTCCTCAGCAACCTATAGCATGAAGCTATCCTGATCACTTCAGCCTTTCCTTGTAGGTTGCTGCTGCCTTCAGTAATGGAGCTTCCAACTCCTTGAAGCATCAAGTGTATGCGTAAAGGAATCCTGGTAATGGTCAGAATTACGAGAGGGAAGGAAAAGAAAAAGAAAAAAAAAAACCTAATAAAGCAGAAGCATGTTCTCTTAACAAAGACAAAATCAAGTTTTGAAAACTAAGCTGGTTCTGCTGTTGCCCTTTTCAAACAAATGATACAGTATCTCTTCTAAAAGGGAACAGGGATTTGCTCTGGTTTACTATTTCCCTAGGATGATGCTACTGCATATGCTTTTTAGGCACCTACACTGCATGTAAGTAACACCTCACGAGAGAGATGCAAGCCAAAGACCAGACCTAAGACGTCCCAGCAACAGTACTGAAAGCAATGGGAATTCAGTCATTCATTTCGAGTAAAACAAGTATAGAATCTGGTGTTGATGTAAAATGAACAGCAGGCTAGCTTAGGTTCTCAAGAGAATAATTATTCTCTTTTTATGCATGTGGCTCTAGTTACCAGTCAAGTCAAAAAGCCTTCAAAACCTACAAAGCGAGCTTCTAGTTTTGTTCTCCCTACTAATTTTCCTCAAGGAAGAAAAACAGTTCTGCAACAAGCAGAAAAATGCAGTGCTGAAAGGTTTCTCACAGGAGACCTACTCCTGCTCCCTGTTACGCAGCAAGGTAAGCACAGCTAAACTACTCCAGGCATGTATGTCTGCATACATGCTTTTAAAACCATAGAAGCCATAAAACCATAAAAACATGGTTTTTTAAAACCATAGAACAGTGTTTTCCAAAGTAATCTCTAGCTGGAATTTTTTTCCTACTCTCTGGCTGCAGTCATTCGGACTGCAATTGAAGCTTTTTTCTTTTTAATTTATAAGCTTTTTTGCAAATTACCCTATCAAACAAAAAGCTAATGATCACCTTACTATCTGTTTGGTACCCAAACAGTGATTCATAAATAAATTTCGTATTCCCTATCAGCATAAGCTGACACCTCTATTGGTAGAGAAAGATGAGCCAAAAGGTTACTTTTCCAGGTTCTCAGTACTGTAGAAGTCCTCCTACATTCTCAATGGCAGCTGCCAGTAAGCCACTGATCATATCAGCTAGTACTTGAACAAATTAACTTCACTCATTCATCTGATTTTTAACACAAAAGGTTTCAAACTGTTTTGAATGTCAATTTTTTTCGCAGACTATCAGTGTATACAGATGGGAAGCTCAAAACTACTAATGCCAACTGTGGCTGTGCATATTAGCTGCAGACCACAGCTTGGGAATCATCAGTTTAACCATTCCCTTCATCCTTTTGTTCAAAGGTATAGGTATATTTATCAAAAGTGTTATGTATTAACTATGTCACACTCACCTTTTTCTTGTGGAAACTAAGCCAAAGTACATGTCAATTACTTTAGTTTGTACAAAACTGAGGGAGGGGACAATCAGACACCTTTTTCTACTGATCTTACACATTTCTCACACTAAAAGCATATTGGTTAATCATCTTCACCTGCATTGCTTTTCATCACCTCCACCCAACATCTCCCCTCTAGTCACTAAGAATGAAATCTGGTCATACGATAGCCATTTTAATAAAATCTTGATATAAAGTTCTCACTAAGGCATTTCAATAATATGCAACCCCACATATTATTTATCCAGATTTGTAAGGGGAAAAGCCATGCCTCAGCATCTCCTCTTCTGATTACAATACTTACTTCTATCCTCACCTGCCTACTCACTGAGATACAATACTTGCTTCCATTCCCAACTTCATACATGAAGACATGAGCACAATACATTTTATTTTCCATCTGTCCCTTTGAGAAGCAAACACAGTGCTCAGCCTCGTCTTCCCTTCAGTGATCACTGATTAAGACTGAGACTAGGAAGTCCACAAAATCACAGACTCCAGCCCTGTTGGGGCTTTTCGTGGGTTTTGGGGTTTTTTTCCAGAGTGTTACAAAACCCAGAACAGCCTCTACTGAGCCATCCAATGCATTTTGGGTGGGCGAGGCAGCAACGCTCAGAGTGCACAAGTGCCTTCGCATTAGAGAAGTATCACAGCAGGGTCCTCTGGAAGAGTTTTTTCAAATGAAAAAAACCTGACAAAACAGAGCACAAAGTAGCTCATAAAATGTATTTACAACAGGATCATCAACAGTACTCCTCACTGATCTGAGTTTGTACACCAGCTCATGCTCATTAAAGAAAGCTTTAAGCAGAGAGAAACAAGGTTAGCACAGCAAAAAAATGGCTTCTGACCAATTAAAAAAAAAAAAAAAAAACCAAGATGAAACAAAATCAGTTTTGTAAGTACTATTGCTAGAGACACTGAGGGCAAAGCATATACCCTGTCACTGATGTGGAAAGTAGCTGACAGCCTAAAGTAATAAATAAAAGTGTGAAAGCTGAAATATTTGCTGCCAATATCACCAGCTATAACCACAATCAGATGTGATTAAATCTCATAAGAATCTTGCCAGTGCTTTTTGTTTTGCTTTTAATGCAGGAAGCCCACTGGACACACTTTGCCCTTCATGCACAGCACCTTAACACTGGTGCTTGCCTTCAGCACTGTGACTGATGAGCACACGTGTCTGGGAGACCTGCACATGCTTACTTCACACAGAAACAGGGGATTGCATGGGAATGTCTTTAATGCCCCTCTCTGATTCTATATCAGTTTGTACCATGTGCAAGTTATACCACCTCAGGATGCTCTGAATTGCACATGTGATTGTCCACAACGTGTGGCAGATGGGAAGCAGCGATGCAGCATTGCATCACCCATCCCACTCCCATTTCTTCTTGGCCCCTCGCTGTCCCAGTGGCAAAAGCCCAGAGCTAGTCCTCACCCCCCTCGCTTACATAGCTCCAAAGAGTTCTGCAGGTCTTTGACTCTGACCGCTGCTTAAATTACTAAATTTTATTACTAAGCATTACTTCTTTCCAAGGAGAGACTCCATCCTATCATGTTCCTTCCACAGTCCCTTCAAATGACTGCCTCTGTCAGCAAGGGCAATGACTTTTCAGGAAGATGAGCACCATGTTCCTAAAGGCCAGATTCCTCTGCACTGTACGTCAGTGAAGCTACAGCAGCATCGTCACTAAGCTCACACAACATAAACAACCCTGGTACCACAAAATGCCCATCCTTCACCAAAGACATCATTCTTACCTCACAGGACACCTCCATGCTTGCCCAGATATACAAATTTCCCAGGTACCAGCTGAAAGACCAGGCATTTGTCTAAGTGCATGAGGCTGCAGGAAGGCTGCAGCACAGCAGGCAGGGCTGCACCAGCCATGGCCCCAGCTGAACCAGCCACCGCAGAAGACTCCTCTCTGCAGGCAGAGCAAGTGCTCTGCACCAGGGAGGAGCACTTTGGCTGGCTTGAGCAAGGGATAAGGCTTATGAAACTCTGATAACTAGGGCTTTTGAGACAAAACAAGGAACAAACAGCGTGCTGCTTCATCAGGTTGCGGTTCTTTAGCCTTCCTGCTAACACACGGCTTACATCTTAGGAGAGGGGGAAAAAGGGAAAAACAAAAGTGTTGCCTAAGCCTTTAACCTCTTTGCAAATAAAAGCTTTATATTTGTGTAGATGTAAATAAAGTATGCAGGTTTATGTGGCTAAAAGTGAAGGGGACACCGGAGGGTTGTACTCTGGCTATGTATAAATACTGTTTCTTTGAGCAGTGGCAGTATGTGAACAATTGCAAAGTAACCATACAGTTATCCATGCATGCTTAGGGTGACATGGGCATGGGAAACCACTCCTTACTATTATCCTCTCTCACACTGTATAAAGTGGTCTGCTGCCTCTAGGTCTCACATGAGGTCTGAGCCTACTTCGTTCACAAACTCCCTAGGGCTGGTGGCAAAGCACAATAATAAAACCTGAACCAGAAAGATTGCACCGGACAGGCCATGAACAGTTTGCTCTTCAAGTGAGGAGCCAGGCAGGATGGGTTTTTTTTTCTTAAGAAACTGCTTAATGGTTGTTCTGAGGAGTAATTTGGTATGGGCTGCATGGAGACTCCCCCTCACCCTTTTCAACATGATGCTTTTTTTTTAAAAAAAAAAAAAAAAAAAAAGCCTAAATTATTGGTTTAAATAAATAGCCCATGAGGTTGGTGGATGCTTATTAAAGCACTTCACCTACTGAAACACTGATGGAGTCAGTTTTCAACTAATAGTGTACAACCTAGTGATTTTATTACCAAAAAAGAAAAATCTCACCATTAACCCCCTACATACAAACCACAGCAAATCAAATCCAGCTGTGCAGGGAAGATCCCACAGGCACTTTTCTTTTTTAGCAGACAGCAAAGCAGAGCAGTGATCTGATTGCCCAGCAAAACAGCACACACAAACCTGTGTGATGGCACCTGGCAGCACTGCATGAGCCCTCTCACAGGTCTGGGGGCAGTTTGCCCCAGCAAAGACAGCATCAGTGAGCTGATGGAAGCAGAGAATAGAGCCAAATATACCATTGCCTCTTTAAGAGTTGTCCTATTCCTTCCCTGCTGAATGCAGTCTAAAGCATCTGTGGGACAGACATGCAGCCACACAGAGAAGTGAAAATTGGGCTGCCCCAAAGCAGTATTTCCCCACAAAAGCAAGATGAGAGGCACAAATCATGAAACCACTGCTTCCAATGTTGGAAACAGGTAGAGAGAGACACTAGTACAGTAGGGGTAACAAGGATTTGTGACAGGATCAGCCAAAAGCAAACACTTATGAAGTTTCCCATCGCAGCAAACCCAGACTGCAGTTCTCTACCCAAATGCCTCTTTGCCATAGCTCCCTCAGGGAGATCCTATGCATGCTCCAGGAAAGTTCTTTTCTTGTCTTGCAAACAGTTTGCTTTTTCACACATTGAGGCCAGTTGCCTCCTGTTTCTGGAGTACCATGCCTAGGATCAATACTGCTTCTTTCTGAATATGAATGTCCTCAGTCCTTACTGAAGCTCACTAATCTTTCAACACTTGCTTCATGGCTCTGAAACACTTGAGGTGCTGACAATTTGCTCTCTCTAGCAATCTATAGCATTGGGTGAAACCCTTTTTAGAGTTTGTTGTGGCAAACTTCTCACAAATTTTCTGCCTGTTATAACTTACTGATTTTTTTTGACCACTTGCCTATTGCCAACTGCAAATCCTCTCCAGATAAAATAACTGTCTACTGGAGGTGTGAGGCACTGAGGTTTTCAGCCCTTGCAGGCACTTGTAGTTGAAAGGCTGATATCATGCAGGTCAAAACCAAACTGATTAGTTTTCCCCCCATTATTCCAGATAACTTGGTTTCTTTGGGGGTTGTTTTATTTTGATTCCTGCTAAGGGCAGGGGAAATAAGTATTTTTGCTCAGCCTTTTCACAGGCAGGAACCACAGTCCTGCCAGCCTCCTGGCTGTGCAGACATTTGGGATCATCCAGGAAGCTGCTACCCTTCCAAAATTTAGTTTGGACGTCTCTCCCTCATCCAGCTTTCATGCTTAAGACTTGCCTACAGATTGTGCTTTGCCCTGGAGATCAGTAGCACTGATGATGACTTCTTTTCTGTGTTTTCAGGGATGCAGAAAGAAGCTACCCCTCCAAATAGGCTCTGCAGTATGTGTACAGAAGATTGTTCCTGTGCACAGCTGATGTCTATTGGCAATGATTACAGTAACTGATACCAGTGTAGCAACCTGCTCTGGCAGTGAAACTTTTCATCTGTATTGCTTAGCACAATCCTCCTTGTTCTTTTTTGCATGCTTCATAGTACAGCTCCCCTGGATGCCTTTCTCAACCCTGACAGGGACAAAGTCCATTGCTTTCATCCTTGCATTTTGGCTTGTGAAACACTTTTTGATAGTAGCTTTTGTACTGTGTTTAGGCATTCTTGCCATCATCCATTCTTCAAAAGTACCAATGAATGAAGTAGGAGGTTGATTACAGCTGACTCTTGTCTTTGCACCCATTCACACCGAGTGAGAGGTGTTTCATGCTGCATCATGAGTTCAAGGTTCATCAGCTCCCTGAGGCTGCTCCCAACACTGGAAGCTGGGCCAAAGGTGGGTAGTCTCTTTTTTTCGCTCATTATCATCCCACAAAACAGGCAAGATCACTATAGAGCATCTGAGAGGTTTCTGAACAAGCTCTAGATCATCTAGCACTAGCATCTACTTCTGCCGGGCACACCAGTGTAGTTTCATTTTCCTCCTCTTCCTCCTGCATGTAACTTCAAAAACAATGACATAAACCTGTGGTGCCGTTCAGTGACCTTTTAAGCTCTTTTTCAGAGCTTTTAACTTACCCTTGTACTTCCTTCTTTCTGAGATTGTGACCACTCTAAGAAAAGGTTAAATATGATTGGCACAAACATAAGGTACAAATAACTTCTGATCCTTTAACTGTACATTCATTCTGCATGAAAACAGTAACCAAATCCTGTGCCCTGCAGTGCAGCCCATCTTTATCTTGTGTTAAAGACCTCCTGTCTCTCTCAAATTATAGTTTCCTCTTATGCTGGTTTTCTAATGACACTGCCCATTTTGCTCAAAATTAAAGCGCAGGCCGGGAAGAAGTTGCTTTAGCTGCATTACAGAGCAAAAGGAGAACGGCTGCCTGCACAGGAGGCTGGGAGGAGCCAAAGTGCAGCACTGCCCATGTGCGGGACAGGCTTGCCTTGTGACCAGCACACCACCCAGGAGAGGAAGAGGCTGACAGGCAGTATTAAGCAAACCCTTCCTCCAAGGGAGGTCAAGCAGCACAGAAAGGCTCTGCTTCAGGACAAAACCAAATTATGAGGCATCAAACAACTGGTTTGGGAAGGGGGGATGCATTCCCACAGCAGTTCCAGCCCAGCCAAGTCTGGATCACCTGAGCCACATGTTTCTTTCTGCACTGACCTAAATTGGTAAGTGTGCAAAGTAAATGGGTCTTAGCCTTACTAAAACCATGACTTGACTTCAGCCAGGTCAGTCTCTTGATGTAGCCGATCATGCAGTCAGACAGCACTAATGCTGTTACCAGAAGGAGAGGCAATGGGGGAAACATGCAACTGCAGGCAGAGAAAGGTGAGACCACAGCAGCCCAAGCTTTAATCAGCTTTAATTTCTGTGGAACCCTTTAGTCATTCAAGTGAACTCACATTGTTCCTTAGTGTTATCACATTTTTGTTTTAGTAAGTTGTTGTGGTTTTTTTACATTTAGGTACAAGTCAGGAAAAAAAAACCCAAAAGTGTCTCATGCTGTCAAAGTGTTAGAATTAAACCAGTCATGTCTGCTTGGTGCTGCTGTGAGTTGGTCCACTGTTTGTAAAATCAAGCCTCCTGTTGTTAATATTCAAAATCCAGCAATATGCTAAGTAGCATATTGCTATCCATTTTTATAAGACTAATTTCCACCCAGGATAAAAAAAATACACAAACCTGTAATACAGATAATTTACACACTAGACTCTCCTGGCTCTGCATTTGCTGCCAGCCTTATATCAAGGCATTGAAAGAACAGACAGACAGTTTGCTGCATAAAAGAACAATCTCTTCTGCAGCCACAAGCCCCAGCTGGGTTTTTTTTCCATACAAATTCTTGTTTCAGAATTGACAGAATTACAGGCTGATAAAGAAAATCAGAAATATAAATGAATAAAAAAGATAGAGAAGAAAATATATTTTACTGTCAAAGCTCAACATTAAAAGACATGAAGGTTCAAAAAGGCTGGTAAGACAGCAGGAGCTGAAAACAATGCCAAATATACTCTAGGTCAGCACTGCACTACAGGTGAGGGAATATTTTACAGATTCCTGGATTTCTGAAGGCTGTATGGAGCCATCAATGACCACATAGTTTGGCCCTTTCGTATAGTGCAATTTGTAGAGATTTGCCTAGCTGTTCCTGCTGCAAGCACATAATTTTTCGTTGAACTAGAGCATATGTTTAGAAAAGGCTTCTCAGACTGATTTAAGGACTTCAAGTGATGCAGAACCACTGTGTCTCTAGGGTGATTGTTCCAATGACTTCCCACCCTCAGGGTTAAGCATTCATATTTTCAGATGGAATATATTTGGCTTCAGCTGGCAAGCACATATGGAAGACTTCTATCCCAACAGGTGTCAAAGCTTTTCAAAAGTTTTAAAATGCATTTGTACAGAAAATTCTCTTCCACTTCCTCGTCAAAAGTAGCCACTTTGATGGTGAGACACAAGCCTTTCCTCCAGCATGCAGCAGCTCTACCTAGCACTTGAGCTAAATACTCAGGAAACAGCCAGACCTCAGACTTTGCTATCCAGCCATGACTATTAAGTGTGACTACACAGCATGTAGTTCATCTGAAGAGGCTGCCCTGCCTCTGCCATCACAGACACAGCTGAATCCCCGTTACACTAAAAATATTGTGTGTTGCTACAAGATCTCTGTTTTAGTGTCTCAGCAGAGGGATTTCTCTCTCAAATAAAGAGCAAGAGTTAGGTGAGAAAAAGAAACAAAATGCAGAGAAGCAAGCACCAATGTGTCTTTTCCCTGGATTTTATGTGTTTCATTTGAGCAAAAGATCCAGTAGAAGCCAATGCCTGGGAATTAAGTTTATTTTAAGAGCTCTCCAAATATGAAATCAGTGATTGGTTTGAAAGAAGGTTACAAAAAAAATCAAACTGTCATTTGTCATTGAGGCTCTGCTCTTTGAATATATCTTGAAGAACACTGCATCCACTATTTTTTCCTTCAGTGTCCACCTTGCAGGAATTCACTCTTGGAAGCAGGGAGATAGAATTTGTGACCATCGGCATCAGTTCCCTCAAAGACGTAACCGGGTGGGTCTTTGTAAGAGGCCAAGCATCTAACAATGCCCTTTGGTGTGTAGCTGGTAGAGTAGATCGTTTTAGCATCTAGCACAGTACGATGCTTTGGGCCTGACCAGCCAGGTTTATAGCTCTTCACAGCCGTAAGCAGATGAGGCACATAGTGGGTCTGAAAGGTAGTCAAGCAATCCATTGGTTTTGCTGGGAAAGTCAGCTCTGGAGCGTGAGTGATAGGTTCTTGTTTCTTGCACAGCCAAGGCTTATAGTCTTCCTTCATTATCGAAGAGCTATTGAATGGCTCAGTGCTTTTTTTAAACTGCTCCAAAGATCGACACATCTTGGCTGGCCTACCATTTGGGTGCTTGTAATGTGTCTGAGTAGTGGTGTGAAGGTCCATTTTCTCCAGAGGAGGAAGATATACATCAGGGTTTTTGCTGAATTTGGGAGGCCGTGGCCAAGCTCGGTATTTTTCCTGAAAATGGAAGATCATGATGCTTCAGCTGGTATGGTTTTGCAAGCTTGGCTGGCTGACCAGCCAGCCCCTTGTAAGAAACTTTGTGGGTAGTGAGATCATCAAACGGGACCTCATTGGCCTTGTATTTCTCATTTTTATGGACATAACGTTTCTCCAGAGGATGTTGCACATAATTCACTCTATAACTGGTTATATATTCAAAGGGAGCTTGGGTTTTCTGGACTAGATTCAGAGGTTTGCCCCTTTGAGTGGCAGCTGGCCCCCTGTAGAGATAGTCATCCTGGACAGTGGTTCTGTGGTTAAATTTTTCTTCTGATGGGCGAAACCTGTTGTTTGGTCTGATCAGCTCTGTCTTTGGTTCATCCCACAGCACGTAGTCATCTGAAATGTAAGAGGAAGCCTATCTAAGTGTTCAACTGAATTTCTTTGGTGAGTTTAAGCATTTACCATATTTTGTTTTGATTATTACATTTTTCTACTGTACTAAATATTTGCTGATGTTGTAATGATTGACAAATCCTATTAAAAGAGATCCTGTAGAACACATTATATACCAGTATGCTAATCCCTGGAAATGTTTAGCATCTACCAAAAAAAAAAAAATTGAGTGAAAATAGTCCTGTATCTTCCCATACCTACACAGATGGTGAAATGCAATGTCCTCATGCTCAGTCAACCAGAAATCATGGAAGTAGAGTATCATGGCACTGACTTTGACGCCCTTCATTTACCTTCCTGCAGCTATGTTGTGGCTGGCTCAGAGCACAGGCAGAGTATGCCTATGTCTGCAGAAGGCTGTTCAGGTGTCTCCCACAGTATCCCTGGGGCAAAGAGAACCAGATGCCTACCATCCCACTCTAACAGCCAATTTGCAGAGCTACCCTTCCTATTTGTACGTTCTCATTTGGGGATGACCTGATTCTCAGCTGCACAGATGTGATGCTGCCTACTGTTTGCTGAGTTCAGGGTTTTGTTGCTCATCTTGGTGTCAGCAAGCTGTATTCTGTGGCATCTCCTTGGCTCTTGACTTTGCTTTCTGTGGTACTCTGCTGTCACTACAAGCAGGAAGCAAGGAGAAGCTTGTACTTCTGTCTCCAGTTCTTCCTTATTAGAAAAACCATGCTGGATTTTGCAGACCAAAGCTACACTGATCTGAAGCATTGAATCGTATCACAGAGACAGTCCATACTCCAGAAACCTTGTCATCTAAATTCATGACCAAGAAAACATTTTAGGCAGCATTTTAGAGACATTCGTATCTTCCTTCCTCAGCAGAATAGCAGGGAAAAAAATGAGGCACTGAGACTTAAAAAGATTTGCACTGAGTCACACTAGAAATCTATTGCAAAGCTGACTAACTCTCTGAACCAGTGCTGCAGCCGCAAGACTATGTATTTTCTCTTCCTAGTAATCTTGTGCAACTTACCCTAGAGAGTATCATGGTTACTGGTAAGAAGCTGAAATAGCCTTGGAGCTAACCCAAGTCTTTCTTTTTTTTTTTTTTTTTTTTCATTTTCCCTCCTTTCAAACCACATTGAGAGTCATGAGGCAAATAAGCTTCCAGCTGACTCTGCACAGGAAGGAAGTCTAGATTTCAAAGTACTAGAGAGTAAATGATGCAATTAGGTATCAATATATTTGAACTTTCCAATCCAAACAGAGTTATTTCTTCTGAATGGCAGTGACTATTGCACTGCACAAACACAATTACACAAAGGACATGTTCGTTACAATGCGATGTTGATCAAAAAATAACTTTTTGCCCCTATTAGCTGTCTGTTTAAAGTCTTTCTGGTTCAAATCAAGTTCTCTGCCCTGGCACACAAGGGGAAGCAGCAGCCACAGGTGCCATGTTGCTCCCAGTGAGCACCCTGACCCTTGAGTACAGAGCTGCCCTCGTGCCACTAATTAGCATAGCCAGCTGGGAATGCAGGCCTGCCTGTGTGTGCCAGCATAGACTCATTTGCCACTAGTGGTGCCACTGAAGCCCAGGCTGTGTGCCCTGCTAGTACAGAGGGTTTTAAATGTCCCAGGTGCTCCTGTTTCTCTGGGGGAATAGGAGATGTCCAGGCACCATCACACTGGTGGGACGCTGACCTAGTGTCCATGCCTAGGTTACATCATTTTGCTGGAGAGATGGTCCACCAGGGTGAACCACGGCCATATACAGACACACGTCATTACAGGAATAAAGTCTTATAAAGTGAGAAACTAATGAGATTCAGACCATCTCTAAGCAGTCTCATTCAGAGATCTAACATTTCAGAGGCCAACCAAGATTCTCCCATCATCTTTGCTGGAAAATAGTCTGTGCATTTTGGACGTTAAAAAAGCTTTTGCAAAATATTCAGAAGAGGACAAGCAAATCCATCTGTCCTCAATTTTAAAAATTTACAAGCTCTACATATTTGGAGACCTCATAGGCATTATGAATTTATTTTACTTAATGTAACCCAGCAGTGCTACTATTCCTTCAAAATATGTTATGATTTTATTGTAACTCTAATTCTTCTCCCATAGATATTAATAGTTTCCCACGTAGCACAATCTTGAAAACATTAGGGGGTACAGGAGGGAATGGAGGATATGAACCATATGTTATTGGAGGGTTAAGGACACCTCACTATAACCAAACAAGACAAATCTAAAATTAGATTGCATACCTGCAAATAGATAGAAACAGCAATATGTGTAGCTTGGAAGAGATAAGAATTTTGAAAGCTTAAGTTTCAAATTCATCTGATACTAATTGTGAAATGCAATAGCATCATCTTAAACCTACAGTGTTGTCTGGGATATGGTGTGTTTAGCAGGAAGGAGAATACAGTAGAAAAGTAACAAAATGCCAGTGTCTCACTGTCTTATATGCTGGTTAAATATTTGAATTATGATAATTAGTTGAATAGCATGTTTCAAAATTACATATTTGAGTAGTGATCAGTAAAACCTAACAATGCTTGGAAAACAGCACAATGAAAAGTTTATTTTTTTGTGAACCTGGGCCTTTAAAGGGGAATTCATTCAGTATGCAACTTCATTTTTGAAGGGGTTTGGGCAAAGATTTCCATTTGCAGTGCTTTGAAAAATACTGCAAATTATAATCAAACGTTGCTGTGATACGTTTTATTAGAGTTCTGGAGTAACAGTTAAGGTGCTGACCTAAACACTGATAAAAAGACAAAGATATACATCTGGTTCAGACACAGAGAAGTTAAGGATATCTAAACACAGAAGGATCCTCCACTTGTGCAAAGCAGCCTTTTTTTACTGGCTTCGCTGAAGCTATTCCAATGAATACCATCTGGTCACAATGTCTATGCAAAACAAAGTGTTCAAAATCATGTAAACGTGGGTATTTTGCACCTGCAGGTCATAGTATTCACAAGTCAAGTCATTTTAAATGGACAGTATTTCCTGTGTGCTTAATGTAAAAATTCTAGTTTATGCTGTTCCAAACCTGCAGCTGCACTAGAGTCTGACTTTCAGTCATTTCAGCTGGGTAATCTTAACACTGCATTCACATACCTTTTATTTCCTTACTTCCTTTATCATTTTGAGTTCCAAGAATAAAAATTGTTTCTGTACACTGGACAATGTACAGACATGCATGACATGCCAGCTCCAATCATAAGCTTTTATATTTGTACAGCATAATGAAATGAAATGAAATTATTTTAAGAAATACACAAATGCTAGCTATCTGCTTAGCAGTGTTAGCTGGAAGGCATGCAGAGGGGAGGCAAAGTCCTCTGATTTCCTACTTATGACTTACTACCAAAACTAGCGCAGTTGCTGTAACTGTGTAAATGGAAGTTTTCTCCCAGTGCATGCAGAAGAGAGGTAGAGAGAAGGTGGAGGAGAGGAAGGAAGGAAGCCCCTGACGTGCGGAATTAGACTCTATAACTCGAAAGTTATAAAGTAGGTATGTTTATTGCGCGCAGATGCACGGGGGATCGCTCCTCCACAAGCGTGCATACCCGAAGTGACGAACCATCTCACATTTATACAATGAACAAATGAATATTCAACTAACGCCTATACATATTCGTTACCTAAACCCCGCTTCGTATGTTAATTAGCTTATCAGTCCGTTTCCTGGAATGTGGTGGTCTTGCAGGTTTGTAGGTGATTCATGTCCTTGTGACCATCCAATCTTCTCCAGCAAGGAGACTTAGCACTCCCTCCCTCTAGATAGCATTTGAATGTCTCTTATCTTTTTCTCATTCTCTTTTAAATAGCCCCTTTGTTAGAGAAAGAGGGGCAGGCGTCTCCCCTTTGTTAGAGGAGGAGGGGCAGGCGTCTCCTCAAAACTGTAGTTGTCACCGCACCCATGACTAGTCACCATACCCACATTCCTTAAGCAGACACATACAATCACAATCCATGTCCATTATCCCCATTTCACACTATTTCTCCATATCACCCCCAGAAAGACAAACCACCTACACTGTTACTGCTGCTGAGGAACAAGGGCAGAGTTAGATGCACACAGAGATCTGTTTTATCAGGAGTAGAGCTTGAGTGCTTTGGACATTTGTGTGGAGCTTCTGTGTGTCTGTAATTGCCATACACATCTCTTGCACACCCACATATTAACTCTGCAGCACACACAAAAAAAGGGTCCCATGCTTCATGACCTGCTCAGACCCAGAAAATTCTACATATGTTGGATGTGTCTGATCCACTGAATGTACGGACCAGCCCTGCAAGTATACCAAGAGTATGTTCAGTGTATCCTGAAGATGATGATGCTGGACCCACTTGCAGGGGTTCACATGGCCCTGCTTCTACCTAGACTGCCTGTAGGCCTGTCAGATATGCAAAGCAGCTGAACTCAGAGAGATTCCAATGCTACCATTAATCAGAGCTGTATTCCCAACTATTTGTGTCTATGTGTTCCCACACAACTTGTTGACATATGCAGACAGAAGAAATAACAACTGCACTGTTTTGATCTGTCTCCTTCAAAAACTGAAGCTACTGGTAAAGTTCTGAGAGGAGCTGCAAGGGCACATACCTTTGTAACTGGTTCTTGTTTCCATCTTGGAGCTGAGGCTGTGTCTTATCACATGGGAGAGGCATGGAGGTACTCGAGAGAGAATGTAGAAGTTATAATCTTGTTTATAAGTGGTGGTTAAATCCATACGCTCATCACTCTTGAGATACTTTTCAGCTGGTTTAAGTTTCTGTGGCAACACTTCATGAGCTATGTAATCCTTCCTGTGAATAGAATAATTTAATTATGTCTTTTGTCTTAAGGAAAAAATTATGTTCCTTTTTCTGGACACACAAAGAAATTAATACTTCCCCTTATCTCCACAGCCTAAGGAAGCCTGGATAGAATACAAGCAGTTAATGAAACACACAAGCCTTCCACATTTGGAAACCTGGACTCTGAAAAAGGCACTGAGGCAGCTCTGGACAGCCTCAGGCAGAGGCAGCTCTGGACAGCCTCAGGCAGGCGAGATTCCCCCTTCTTTTCACCCAGTGAGGTTAATGGCCTTACACAAAGCTATCTCTGTTTTACATCGGACTTACATCAGAAGACCTAACTCCTTTCTAAAGCCAAATAATTACAGCAGGGTGTCTTGTACACATGGGAAACCTGAGAGAGGCAACAATAGCCTTCCCAGACAGTACACTGCAGAGCAATTCAGCCAGGATCAGGAGATAACAACAGAACAGCTTTATCAGCATGGTCAGTCAGTCAGCTTTTTCTCAGGTACCACTGTAAAAAAGCTATTTTAAGATACTGGAGCATTATATACTGTTACTTACTCCAAGAAAACATTACAGAAACAAGACGGAGAAGAAAATAACATTGCCATCCAACATTCACTAACCTGAACCTATTTCACTGCCCGCATCCTTTGATACAGGGCAGAGAGTCTGCGCCTGGCACCAGCGAATTCAGCCTGTAATGTCAGAGTACTTTCCCACAGGTGTGCAGATCTGTTTACACCATTGGCAGCTGGCCAGGACAAATGGTCAGTGCAGGAGCTATTCTAATAATATTGTGCTTTACATCTGGAGTGGTGCTAGGTGGGCAAGAGCCTGAGCCGCTGAATATACTGTATTAATTACATATTTTAGCAAATAACAAGGTAGTCAAAAGTCTGTGTGGACCAGGAAAAGAGAACTGACATTGCAAAGCATTAGATATAGGGTTAAAAACAGAAACGCAGAAGTTAAAAAAAATCCAAGAGCATCAAGAGGTGTCCACAAATGTTGTAGCCCCTTGGCATATTTTTGTCAGCAATTTAAAACCAACAGTTCTTTCAAGAAAAAGACATGCAGGAATACAACAGGCATGCAGCACCCTCAGTAGCAGCGAGGGCACAGCAACAGAGAGGGTCTTTCCTGAGCTACCCACAGCACACCACACAATCCTACATTTGAAACAGCTGAGCCTGTACAGGAGGCAAGTAACAGATCACAGGCCGGCAATTCTTCACCAGTATGATCAAGGGTTTTCTGTCAGTGGGAGTACCTTTTCCCACTCTGACTACTGCAATACAACAGAATCTGCAGTGGAGATAGTAGACACTGATGTGCTGATAAGGGAGTGCCAACCTGCATCCAAGATGCCATGAAAGATGGTATGCCTGCAAGTCCCAGACTTTATCAAGGGAGTTTGCTGTTCCAGTGTGACACCTAACACTCAACAAAGTGCTATTAGAGAGGACTGCTGACAACTCAGTGCCCACTGGCCTCACAGTCCCTGCAGTTACTCTCATTCTCTTCATCAGTTCATTCTGAGTTTAGCCACATACAACCAGAGCTTTTAGCAGCCCTCCAATAGGCGGTGGCACTTTTCCATTAGGCCATGGTACTTTGACACTGGGTGTATTTTCTTACCAGTGTTGCCTAGAGGACAGCAAGACCTGCAATCCAATGGCTAACTGTTCAGGCTCTGTGTTTTCTCCTCTCAGAAGGGTAGACAAGTTTTATATATTTGGTAGAGTACATGCTCTGAAGAAATATAGGGAGTTTCTGCACTTTCTTAGCAGACTGCTTTTCAGAAATTGTACTAAACTCCAGGAGTAACAGTTACTGTGGGAATTGCTAGCCTTTTCTGAGCCAGTATAGTTTTGCTGATTGAATGGCAAGTTTCTAAGGACTCCTTGACAGACCCCGCACAGTGGTTGCCCCTCCTCAACTGCCTTAAGAGTACACCACTGAGCCCAGGATTTAGTTATAGGCAGACACAAAGATATCTAGCTGCTTTGTCTCATGCTGGAGATGGAAGGCACATATACAAGTGAAGTCTGCGCTTTGAAACTCCCTGATTCTTTCAGTCATTGCTGAAAACTCACATGCGGACAGAGGTATCTCAAATGTAAGTTGGGCATTTCAGACTTCATCAGCTACATTTGTGATTTAAACTGACAACTTTTTAAAAGGCATAGGTAGAGGAAGGAGGTGGTAGAGCTTCTTCCATGTCAGGATGAGTACTGAGGGAGCTGGCAGAAGTGCTCACTGAGCCACTTTCAATCACTTATCAGCAGTCCCGGCTAACTGGGAGGTCCCAGTTGACTGGAGGCTGTCAAATGTGATGCCCATCTACAAGAAAAGTGGGAAGGAGGATCTGGGGAGCTACAGGCCTGTCAGCCTGGCACTGGTGCCGGGGAAGGTTATGGAGCAGATCACCCCAAGTGCCATCACATGGCATGTACAGAGCAACCAGGGGATCAGGCCCAGACAGCATGGGTTTATGAAAGTCGGGTACTGATTGATGAACCTGATCTCCATCTTATGACAAGATGCCCAGCTTAGTGGATGACAGAAAGGTGGTGGATGCTGACTACCTAGATTTCAATAAATCCTTTGACACCATTTCCCACAGCATTGTCCTGGAGAAATGGCTGCTCATGGCTTGGATGGGAGGGCAAATGGGTGGTGTTAAGTGTTAAGACTTTATTAAGAGCCATTGGCATCTCATAGGTCTCTAATTCATAGAATCATAGGACAATAGAATGGATTGGGTCGGAAGGGACCTTAAAGATCACCTAGTTCCAATCCCCCCGTCACAGGCAGGGACACCTTCCATGAGATCAGGTTGCTCAAGCCCCATCCAACCTGACCTTGAACACTTCCAGGGATAGGGCATCCACAGCTTCTCTGGGCAACCTCTTCCACTATCTTGCCACCCTCACAGTAAAGAATTTCTTCCTTATATCTAATGTAAATCCATCCTATTTCAGTTTAAAGCCATTAGCCCTTAGTGTCCTTTGATGTCACAAAGATAGTGAACATCAAGATCAGGCAGCAGCTGCTGTTTGAGGCAGCAGCTGCTGTTTGAGGAAAGCAAAGTCCCCAGATTCATAACAAAGGATAAGATTCCTACTTCTTACAAGTTTCTTCTGTGGACAAGCACTTGGCACATCACTCTACCAGCAGCAGGGAAGTCTCAGAAACTACTTCCAACAGGGAAATGGGCACAGTGCAAGTGTGAGGACTTCTGCCAAACACCAACATTGAGTAACAACATGGATGAGAAGCAGAAATAGCCCAGCAATCCACCGTGACTACCCTGAGGAAAATACTAACACCCCCTTTCAGTCATCAAACTCTACCATATTCACAACTCCTTGGAAACTAGTCACTTATGTTACAGTGTGCAAAGTGCCACACAAAACCCAGAACAGAAGAAAAATATTCCTCCAGTATCATCCATACTTTCCCAGATCACATTTCTGCTTCCCAAAACAAAGAGTGAGCAAAAGTCAAGACCACAACAGTGCTTCTGTGGCCCATGTATTCTCTGACCAGATCACATCTCAGCCTCCAGGAAGTGCAAGAAAAATAGCTGCTTGTCTCCACTACAACTGGCCTCACACAGACCTTCACTCCTCCTTCACAGAGCCCTCATGAGAGTTTGTACAACCGTAACATTGCTCTTTTCAGGCTCCCCTTGTGAAAACAAATCATTTTTTTCTCCGTTACCCATCTCTCACACACACATTATCTAAGTCACAGTTCTCACTCTCTTTCACTACTTTTCATACTTTGTAGTCGAGATGCCTTCCATGGGTATCTGTGCCATCTTGGATGCTTCCTTCGGTTTTAATGAGCCTCTGGGAACAGTGATGGGATAAAGTGGGTATTGCTCCGTGTACTCCGACAGCATGCATGGCTTCTCACTCTTTTCATACAGCCTGGTGGGCAGGTGTGAACAACGGTGACATCTGCAAAGGAAAAGACCAGCACAGGAGTTGTGACGCACAGGTAGCTGATTAATAACACCTCATTGTGAAAGGCCACTGCAGACTGCAACTACAAAACAGTGGATAAACAAGCATTGCGATAGCTGCTACAGCCTTGGTTATTTAAAGTGGAAAAGCATAACCTGCATAAAGAAAGGGTTCTTTCAGTCTGCTACTGTAGCCTGCAGTCAAAAAATTCCATGAAGCCAACAAAAACACCCTAAGAAAAGCAAGTTCATCTAGATGAAGAAAAACACAAGTTAATCTGAGATACAGCCATGTGTCCTAGTCTGGTAGACTAGAAGCTCTATTTAATGTCCCTTTTGTTCCATTTGTCATAAATTTATTACCATACTTTACCCACATATTGAGCTCACTAGTGTAGACAAATGAGCAAAAGGGTAACAGCTGAGGAGTCTCTATTCACTCACTCTTGGGCAGCACTGCTCTGCCCATCTTTCTTTCTGAAAGCAGCTCAGTCTGGGTACTGCAAGACCTCTCCACAACGTGCACCAAAATGAGGACAGTGAGAACAAACTGATTTTCTGATGAAGCTCCCTCCTGACTCTAAAATTCCACCATGGATCACCCATCATTGGTGACCTGCTTCTTTCCACATTGGGACGAGACCAGATCAGGGTGGGCAAGGCTCACCCATAAACCAGAAAGAGGTCTGGGATCCCACACTCAGACTTCTTCCCAGAGACATAACAGTTTATGTCCCTTTCTGTTTTGAGCCAAACCTGCTAGAGTCAATGCAAAGGCTGTTGATTAAGGACTTCAGGAACCAGCCTACAGGAATTACTGAGAGGAGAAGGCCTCTGGTTTTATGTCTTATGCGTCATTCCTGCCAAAGTCAGTGTTCCCTAGTGGATGTATGTTTTCCAGTGCTGTGTCTAGTCCATATATGAATTAGTCATTTGAAAGGGCTTCTATAACTTACAAAGTCCCTGTTAAATTAAATGTTGAGCAATCTAGGATCAGTAGCTGTCCAATTACCTAAATTTATACAGATAATGTCTGGTCTACATTCAAGGGCACATCTTCACATACTGAACCCTTTTCCAAACTAGCACAAGACGGGAAGAAGGACCCAGAGAGCTCAAATAAAATTCATCATCTTTCTGACAAGCCAGTTTCTCACTTGCATTATAAAGCCTTCTGTGAAATCATAAATCAGAAGGAATCCTAGTAGGTTCGTTTTTGCCTTAGAGAAGTTTTGAGTTTGGACCCAAAGGGAATCCTTACAGGGAGTAAGGCAGACTATCCCTGTCAGTTAAAGTACTAGGAGAAAAAAGATTTCAATGTGGAAATCTAAAAAAAAAAAAAAAAAAAAAAAAAAGCCCCACTCTCTTAGGAATATTATAAAAATCACATAGGTTTCACATAGGTGAGGAGGTGCAAACAGGAAAATAAAAAAAAAGATGAATATGCTCACTCTTGCTGGTCCATGTGACCTTGCTGGAATGGATTGTGACAAAAACCTTCCAAACAGGCTGCACTGACACTTCTGGCCACCCTTGTGGTCTTCCAGCATTCCTGGGAATAATTCGTTATCCTCCAAGGGAAAAAGATCTGCCTATTCTTTCTGCTTCAAATGTGCTGGCTTCATATCACCCCTAAGTACACTTTTGTCCCTTCTGCCCTACTGAAGTCTATAAGGCAGCAAGCTAGCCTTCGGTTTTGCTTTGGAGCGTGCTGACGAGGCCCTTATGTTAGCTTTTTGTGTTAAAACCGCACTCAGACTGGAGCAGGGGAAATAGTGATACTGCTTAGTCCATCGTGGCCCTGCACACAGTACAACATACACTGGCCAACAGTAGCATTTTGCAGATAAGGAATGCCTGATCAGGAGAAAATTAATGACACTCTGCTAATACCATCGGTTAGTATCCCACTACAGCTCAGCCGCAGGCACAGCATTTGGAGACACTCGCGTGCCGCACTGGGTTTCCCAAGAGGCTTTGTGGAGCTCCCTGCCCATACCAGACAGGCTCTCCACCGCAGACACATTATCCCACATCCTGACAGACACTTGCAAGACAGAATCTTGCATCTGCCCAGCAGCACTGTTGGTGCTGGGGAAGGTGAGGGGTTCTGTGGATCAGGAGGGAAAGGGTGTGCAATGCAGGTATCCCTCCACAGACCCCACAGGAGCCCACAGGGAACACCACGTTGTGGAACATACCTTTTTCCCCTTGCAGACATTGCTGACAGCATGAATGCTGGGGGATCTCAGCAGCACAGGATGGGAAAAAGGCCAGGATCTCCTGCAGAGACAGCGGCAGCCCCAGGCTGCCAAGCTTTTTGCCCTAGGATGAAGTTAGCCTTCAGTGTGATCTGGCAATGCAGGCGGCTTTACACCTCAAGTATTCACCTACTCTTCATGTGTACAACTTTGTTCTCTTTGTTGAACTTCAGAGCACACAACAACAGAATGAGATATTTCAGGGTTAGCTCTTTCCAGCAAAGAAATCCTTCCTGATGGGGCAGAGTAGTATACCTGAATGTTTTGTCTCTAATATTTTGCACTAAATTGTGATCTTTTTACAGTAACATGCACTGTATTACAGACAATACTCTGTATTACAGACTATGAGCAGAAAATTATCAGCAGTGATAATTCAGCACCAATATATGATACTATAAAAGCTTTGCTTCTGCATCCAGAAAGATATTCCTGAAAATATTTTTTACTGGAGACTACCATAAATAACAGAGCAAGACTCTTAACAACGAAGAGTGGAACAATGCTAGGTTTTGAGGTTTGCTACACTTTGTTACTCCTAGCATGATAAATATTTATAAAACAACTACATGATTCTTCAGTACTGAAGTCACTGCTATGTGACTGGAGCAAATCAGCATATCAATGTCAGAGCTAAACAGTTAAAAATACTCTATAAACATTTTGATACCACAGTTGTCACACTGTACCTTATTTTCTAAAAATTGATGAGAACTAAATTTTGATGTTTGTTATGATTGCCTGCTTAGATATTGGTAGTTTTTGTCTAATTCTACTCTGATTTTCACTTGTGCAAATTACGCTTTAGTTGATTGAGGTCTATCAAGTAAGTCTGGCCAATGTTAGTAATAAAATATAAGAAGGGGGGGAGGGTTGCACTAAAAATTACAGAAGAATAGCCAATCTCCTGCCTTCATAAGAGTTGGGTTCATCTAAAAAGAGGCAGAGATGAAACATGTGAACAGTTTCTCAGCTTACATTAAATACTTGCTTAAACCAGGCAGGACAACCTGGAGCCATGGCTCAGGACCAGAATTCAGGAGGTCTGAATTCAATTTCTGCATTCACCATGGTCTCTCTGACCAGCACTGGCTGCCAATTAAACTGCCAGTTGGCTCTCTGCCAACTAAAGATAAAATACAGCCTTCTCCAGAGAAGAAAGAGGAAGAATCCTGTAAAATGTATGAATTTCTCAAGATAAGCCTCTCAGACTTACCTGATATTTTAAATGTCTATGATATATAGTAAAAGATTATGAGAGTGGGCTTAAAATGCAGGTGGAATAGTAATGGTATTAAGTGGTATTAAAATCCTAATTTATCCCAGCTATGTGGCTTACTACTGGTAATTACTGTCCGTAGAGGTCATGGATGCCACGGAATTACTGCTTGAGAGAAAAAATATCAGAGCTGAACTGTCATTCAGGAGACTTTAGTTTTCTTTTGTAAATAACACTGGTCTTTAGGCCAGCCCTCACAGGGAAAAGCAGTATCTCCTTGACCACATAACCCACCTCTTGTACCATCTCTAATTTCCATGAGTGGTCAGATCAAGTCAATATATTATAGAAATCTCTGGTCCAGATGGAATGATGATGCTGTCCAAAGAAAGACAGGATGTAAAAATGTGCCAAAGAACTGGGGCAGAGTCTAATAGCAGGAACTGATTGCCCACAATCAGGCTGCAAAGAAAATCACTGAAAGTGAGCCTTTATTTATGCAAATCTTTTCCAAGCAATGGAGATGCCCATCAGACACGCAGCTACCTGACTGGGTTACAAAAGGAAGGATGACAGATTAGATGTTTGTGAAGGGAAGAAGAGCATCCATGTGCAAAGTATCGAAGTATGTCACATATAAATGTTGAATATGGTAAAAATATCAGGAAAATAAAGCCAAATTGTGACAGGGTCATATGGAAAGTAAAACATTCTGCTTTTAGATAGTGAATGGTTTTGGGAAAAAAAATTGAAAGTAAATGGACAAAAAGAGTAAGAGATCCCTTGAGAGAAGTTTGAAGTCCTTGTGTTCAAAACAGGACAAAAAATATTAATCTGAAACCCTTGGAAGGTTAACTGCAATTACCACACAGCTCAGAAGACTTTTTCTTTGTGTCATATCAGAACACTGAACTCTGGATGCCAATCTTCACCCAACACACACACTCACCAAATGTTAGAATAGATGGATCAGTAATCATCTCAAAATGAATAAAAGTGAGAGTGGAAAAAGAGGTTTCACACATTTGCATGCACACAGTCTTCACTGTGATTTCAGGCAAAAGTTTAACAAAAGAGAAACATAGATGTATATGTGTATATATATATGTACATATACATATGTATAAGTAGATGTATAGCGCTCATCAGTGCCAAAAGAGTGAAATAAGATGATTGGTCAGTCTTGCAAATTCACCCCCACCAGAATGCCAGCACTGGCAATCCAGGGCAGCTGGAAGGAGGACAGTACCCTGGAAGAGGACAAAATGGTGGCATTTGCTATTACATGTCTTTGTGGTTGTGTCCCTCTCAAAGCTGCAAAAAGTAATTATTTTCATGCAGTTTAGTGACATAGTGAACTCTGAGCAAGGCTATGTATTAAGCTCCCTACACTCCTCATGGCCACTCTCGCCTTTATGCACATTTTTTGCCTTGCTTTCAACATGTGCAACCAAGAACAGAAAATCTTTAATATAATCTTCCCATTAATCTCATCTCAAATAACCCTCAGTGAACAAGAATTGTATCATTACTTCACATTGTCGTCAATATGATTTTAGATACTACCACTACAGCTCAGAGGCTTTGTTGTCTTATCTGTACTTCAGTACCTAAAGGTTCACAAGACATAATGTGCAGAAATAAATACTATCTTCATACTTCTTTCACATGTGTCCTCTTTGAAATGATGTAAGTAAAGATTAATATTGATTTAAAACAGGAAGTATAGCAAGTAGAAGGGAAGTCTTAAAGATCCTGACTACTATTAGTCCAAACAACAACTGCACAAAACCAGAATATCATACATATTGAATAACTCTTTTATGTTGTCAGAGTTCAGTCATCCCAGCTAAATGCAGCAAACAGTGGAGAAATTGATGCCAAAGTTCAGTTTCAGGTGTCCCAGAGGAAGTCATGGTGCAGAACCTCCTGGAAACTGTGCTAAGGCACATGAAAATGAGGTGGTTAGTGACATCCAACACAGCTTCACTAAGGGAAAATTGTGCCTGACAAATTAGGTGACCTTCTATGACGCAGTTACAGTATTGGTGGATGAAGAAAGAGAATCTGACATCATCTATCTGGACTTTTGAAAAGCACTGGACACTGTCCTGCACGACATCCTTCTCTCTAAACTGCAGAGACACGGATTTGATGGAGGGACCACTTGGTGGATAAGGAATTGTCTGGATGGTCACACTCAAAGAGTTGTGGTCAACAGCTCAGTGTCCAAGTGGACACCAGTGATGGGTGGTGCTCCTCAGGGGTTGGTATCAGGATGAGGATTATTTAACATGTCTGTCAGAGACATGGGTAGTGGCATTGATTGCACCCTCAGCAAGTTTGCTGATGACACCAAGCTGTGTGGTGAGGTTGACACACTGGAGAGAAGGGATGCCATCCAGAGGGACCCTGACAGGCTGGAGCGGTGGGCCTGGGCAAACCTCATGAAGTTCAGCAAGGCCAAGGCCAAGGCCCTGCACCTGGGTTGGAGCAATCCCAAGCACAAATACCGGCTGGGCACTGAGTGGATTGAGAGCGGCCCTGCGGGGAAGGGCTTGGGGGCGTTGGTGGATGCGACACTCAGTATGAGTGGGCCACGTGCGCTTGCAGCCCTGAAAGACAACCGTATCCTGGGCTGCATCAAAAGAAGTGTGGCCCGCAGGCGGAGGGAACTCTCCCCCTCTACTCTGCTCTGATCAGACCCCACCTGGAGTGCTGCCTTCAGCTCTGGGGTCCCCAGCATAAGAAGCATGTGGACCTGTTGGAGCGAGTCCAGAGGAGGGTCACAAAGATGACCAGAGGGCTGGAGCACCTCTCCTGTGAAGACAGGCTGAGAGAGTTGGGGTTGTTCAGCCTGGAGAAGAGAAGGCTCCAGGGAGACCTTATAGCGGCCTTCCAGCACCTAAAGAGGGGCTACAAGAAAGCTGGAGAGGGACCTCTCACAAGGGCATGTAGTGACAGGACATGGGGTAATGGCTTTAAACTGAACAAGGGTAGATTTACATTAGATATGAGGAAGAAATTCTTTACTGTGAGGGTGGTGAGACACTGGAACAGGCTGCCCAGAGAAGCTGTGGCTGCCCCATCCCTGCAATATTCAATGCCAGGTTGGATGGGGCTTTGAGCAACCTGGTCTAGTGGAATGTGTCCCTGCCCGTGGCAGGGGGGTTGGAACTCGATGATGTTTAAAGGTCCCTTCCAACCCAAACCATTCAACAATTCTCTGATGACTATGAATGTTTAATGTCAATAATCTTACTGCAGATGGATGCCAACAAGTTCTGCCTGTGCTTAGGATACAAATGAGGTCAGTAAACCCTGATTGGGATAAAGAGGTCAGAGATAACACAGTGACAACTTACCTGCTCTAGTGCTGAACTGCTCAACCGTATTAAAGGCTTGCAGTGCTATTACAGACTGGAAAGCACCTTTAAAAGAATGATCACTCCATAGGGAGGCACCAAATGAAGGCAACATCTCTTCTAGACTGATGACTATCAAAAGCTGATTGCATGGATGACAGGCATCATTAGATGTTATGTTTTCTGCTTGCACATTCACACTATACAGGAACAAACTTCACAGAAACAACTACATTGTTGGGAGATGATGGGAAAGATTCAGAAAAACTTGTGGATTTAGATACTGCTTAGGCTGCAAGACTGGTGGCCAAAAGAAAGACTGCAGTTGAGGGCATCAGAGAAAGGAATGGGGGAACCAACAAGTACTGAAGACATCACGGTAAGGCCAGTATGCCTGCTGAAATGCTAGGCAAATTGGATTAATCATGCCATTCTTCCTCACTCTGAAAAACACTGATTGTATAATATTTCAAGTGTCAGTAATATAGTACTTCTAGAGTGAAGAATGATTTAGTGTAAAACAATCATCAGGTTTTTCTGGACAGATGGCTACCAGTCCTTGCAGAGAGGATGGAGGGTTAGAAAAATCAAGTACACCTCCACATGCTGAGGTCAGGAATGGCAAATAGTAACACACATCTGAGTGAATTAATTGCCTTCTGGCTGCAGACAGGAAACAAAGACAGGCATCCATGCCCCTGTACTGCTCATTCCTTCTTTGTTCAAAAGTCCAAGATACGGCAATGCTATGCCAAAAAATTGAAAACTTGCATCCTCATGAAGGAGCTGTTGAACCAAAGTTTATTCTCTGTCAGTACTCACAAACAGGTGAGATCTTAAGTGGAGATCTTTTCCAAATGTAAAGCCATACCAAATCCCTCAATCCAATCAGCCTCCCCAGTTCTGAACTGCCCTGGACTTTCACTTTGGATACAAATGTTATGTTTGCCCTCTACATAATAAGGAGCTGAGGCAAAATCTTGGCCATCTAAGCATCACAAATATTCAAGAAAATTTAGATTTAATTCAAATGCTGATGACTTCAGCTCTAAATAGAACAATGTTAGACTTTTACAAATTGTTCCTGTTCCACTAATAATTTGCTGTATATTCTCAGATGAAAGAAAGTACAGTCCAGCTGAGTGATGGGGAGGAAAAAAAAAAAAAAGTAGAGAAATAATGGAGCTGAAACATCCACAAAAATCCATGGAAGGAACCAACCTGTAAGTCCAAAGTTGCTCTTCTGCACACCATTGCAAAGTGTGAGTAAATCCAGAAAGCCATCTGAGTCATGACAGCAGCACAGAAATAAACTAGAAATAGTTTATTTCTATGGAAATATTGAAGATGTATACATAACAAATAAAATATTAAATACATAGAAATAAGTATCATAAACTAGACACAAATTATTCCAATCCTCATTAAAGGAAATGGTAAAATAGATATACAGATACTCAGGACAAATGCACAGAGAAGGGTTTAAGCATAAAATTTGAATGCTTACATGATAAGCTTCTTAATAATTTCTGAGATGTGAATCCATCAACTTCAATCAGAAAAAGTTTCCCTTGGTTTTGAGCTAAATTAACAGCTGTTGAGGTGCAGCACACTGGAAAATGACAACAAGGTGTTACTCAGAGCCACAATGGTACGCTTCCCATTTGATCTTGAGAACTTCCTGTGTATCTAGTGCAAGCTGCTCAGCGAGGTTCCTCTTGAAAAAAAAAAAACAGAAAAAAACTTTATCCCTGCTTACAGGTTTTCCACCATTGAATGTCAATTAACTTACATCTCCCAAAAAAGTAAGAATTAGCATTGTCTTATTTCTACCAGATAAGTAGCCAGGATAGAAGCTTTTAAGCCATAAAAAAATTTTTGATGGGAAAAAAAGTTAAATAGAGTAAGTTATGCATCAGGAAAAACTTAAATTTCCTGTTAAACTATTCCCTATATGAAAGAATTCCAGCCATGAGGAAGCTGTCAGAAATCCTGAAATTCTTAACAGCTTTCCATTTCTGGAAATGGAAAAGTAGACAGTAATTCTTCACTGCTGATAGGTGACGGGCTTCCATAGTTCCAAAGTTATAAAGTAAGATCACAATCAGCCCTTTTGAGGAGAGATTAATTTCCTAGTCCATCCTTCCCTGTAGTAAAATATGTCTTTTGAATTTTCATCTCTGTTCTATCAGACTCTCACCAGTTAGAAGTTTGAACTGGAACCTGAATTACTGACAGTTTTTCTTGGTCAACATTGTCTAATCCAAAGAAAACAATAACTAACAGTAACTATATTTATACTATTATATATATATAAACTATATAGGTATATATAACTATACATAACCGCATCTATACTTCAAACGGGTCCTGTTAACTGTGGAAAAAGCACACATTTCTGGTGAAAACTTTGAGCACTTTCACCTTCTGCAAAGAGGTGCATACACTTGACATAAAAGTGGATTTATTAATAGTGGGTTCATCACAAGGCCCTCTAAGCAACAGCCAAATATTGTCATAGCTACCATGTCCTTCCTTTTTTTTTCCCATTGCCTTGATTTTTTTTTAAAGTGCAGAAAATGCAAGAGAAAAAAAACAGAGAAATGTAAAGGAGATATATATATATAGATATATATATATAGATATATATATATGTACTTGGTTTCTACCACAATGCTTACATTGGATATCTGTATTACTGTCACATGTAGCTACTTATACTCTAATGCTAGAAACACACTTAACAGTTGATAGTTGCTGGTACCATGCACTTTGAACATTTGTATAAATACCTTGAGATTTCTTTTTAAATATTAACTATTCAAATATGTTTCATGAAGCACAATGAACAACCAGAACTGCAAAAATTCTTTGCGTGTATCTCATCCAGTAAATATGGAAGAAAAACTTCTTTTGGTAAAATACTTAGCTAGCACACAAGCTACCATTTTATCCCTTAGAAATGGAGGGCAGCAAGTTTAGAACTCACAAAATACATTAAGACTATGAGTTCTTCTTCAGTTACAAACCATTACTTTTAATGCAGGTACCACACAAAATACGTTATGAAAGAGGTCACATTAGGTAACGACACATCCTTCTAGGCTTGAAATTTATTTTCAAAAGTACTTAAGGGATGTAGATATCCATCTTCCCTTTGAAAACTGTTAGCACAGATTATTTACCTTCAATATTTAGAAGCTTTTTAAAAGACAGTGTATTTCTTGGAGACATGCTAATGCACCAGCAAATAGTTTACAACCATTCATTCACAACAGACACCACCCTCCAGAGTGTACTCCCTTCACCTGATTTCAGTACTAGCAACACTATTTTTTCTGCCAACCTGTACCATGCTGCAACATGTCAAACCATTCAGATATGAACCCGTTGTTTGAACATTTAAATAGAGAGTAGCAAGAATTATGGAAGGATCAGTGACATTCCACACATAAAGTTTGCCTGAAATTTTATTAAAGGGTCATTTATTTAGTTAAAAGTTTCTGGTTCTGCCTTTGGCCAACTCTGTCTGTGTATGATGTAAGGCCTAAATTTTGCAAATCTGGGTGCTATAATTTATTAAGGTCTTTTGTTCATATTGCTTTCCTAAAAAATTTAGAGGAACCTAAGATACTTCCAGATGACACAACTTCTAATTACAGTAAATTTGCAGAGTGAATTTTGGGTAGTTAGGAACAGCCATCTGTAATACTAAAGCCTTTTTGGCAGAACAAAATGAGGCTTCAGAGTTTGTAAACTAGGAATTTGTAACAACAAAAAACAGAACGCAGCTCTCATAAGTTTTATGTAGGTTTCCAAACACCAGTTTTTACTACAATCAGGTTAACTATATCAGCAAGCACTGTTAGGTTTTAGAAGGAAAAAAACATATTCTTTTAATTAAAACTGCCATATTTTCTGGATTTTCTTTCCTGAAACCTGCAACTTACAAGGCATGAAGTTGTGAAGCTTTTTCTTTAGGAAACTATGTACCCAAAAACACAAGATACCTAGAACATAAGCCAAAGCATTTGAGGCAGAGCACTGGGCACCAAGCGGCTTAAGTCAACCAGAGCATCACCTAACACTACCTTCCATTCAGTTTTGGTCAGAATGGTTAGTTAGCAAGCACCCCACTGCAAAGAAAGCTGAAAACACAGGTGCAGCAGCAGCACCTGTGAGAAAGCCACAGCTGTTGGTGACTTGTGATTATCCACGGCCACTGGCAGCATGGCAGACAATCCAATAAAGAAGGTAACACATGGTGAAGAGAATAATGTCACATCCATAGATGGCCTGTGTTGTGCACAAGGTCACTATCCAGGGCTGAAATTGATCAGGTCAGAATGAGTGTCCTCTGCCCCAAGGTCTGTGCTGTCACTCTGCACCCAGACCAGAGGTATGAGGTCCTTGGATGCAGTAGAAGGCACACTTGTGTCAGGCAAGAGAAACTCAGAAATCAGTATCTACCTGCTATGCCTATCCTACATGGTAAAGAAGTTGTGGATTATATGTCACTGAACAGTGCAGCTCTATCCTGACAGCCACCCACCCAATTCTCCCATGACAGCTGCCTTTACCAAAAATTACCAATGTTCTTTACTTAAAACTGCTGGGTCAGCTGGATTGTGCCTACTCAGGTGAAGCCATGCTCACCACCCTTTCATTTTCTCTTTACAGCCAGATTGACTTGCCTTCTGACGTGTATAAATTCATGTTAAAATGACCATACAGTTTTATATTTTTTATTTCTGCCTGTATCTGTCAAACTTTCCAAATTGATGGTGTACTCTGTTGATGGGAATTTTAATTGCTCTCTTTTCCTTTTCCCTAATCTATACAATTACTTCCCATAATGTCATTTCTATGCAAATTATTCTGGAAATTTTAAACCAGGAAGCCTTACATAATCACTGATGTCTTAGTGCAGTTTACATGCATTCCTGATCAAACACCTAGGCTGAGTCTAGAGTGTAGAATAACATCTTTTCGTTGACACAAGGCTTTATACGCAGTGTTGCTAAACACTGTAATTGATAAAGCACGCTGATATTTTCAAAGCAGTTTCTGGAAATGCTAGGAAACATGAAGGGACTTTTCTCCAGGTTTTTTCTGTTTTAAAGAAGCAGGCTGTGAGCACATAAAAAATTGGTGAGCACAGGAAAGACCTCTTCCAGCCCTTATTGACAGCCAGCTAGGATCTCAGAGGCTACACTTCATTCGTTCATGTTGAAAACACAAGTCTCCCATCAGAAAAGTCTCTACAGAAGTCGGGTATATGGAGGGAAGAAAGCTGAAGGGTGAAAGCAGATGCTTTCAGATGTATAAAGTACCGTGAGAGAGATGCTGGGGGCTGAAAGCAGCAAAGAGGAACCCCTGAAACTAGAAGGAGCAAATCTGCTTAGGGGGAAGCTGGGGAGAAACCACACAAAAAGACAATAAAGGCACTGTCTGGCCTTAGACAAGAGGACAGACAGTGTAGAGGGGTATCAATAGATTGGAGGGAATTATGGAAATCCCTCAGAGGTAAAAGGATACCCAGGATTTAAGTGGGAAGGAGGAAGTGTGGGAGAAGGGAGAAGTGGTGTCACAAGGCTAGGAAAAACAGCCACTTTGGAAATCTGGGGTTTGCTTTTGGTGATCAATTTAATGATATAACTAGGCAACTTGCTCTAGTTGTAGAATAACTTGTCAAAATATATGCTTGTCTTTGGCATGTTAAAGCCCCCTTATACTACTGCATTAACTTGCAGGTTCATGAACTCATGGCAGCTCACTAGCCAGAGGCACTCAGTCCCTTTAAAAACCAAATATATTGAAAGTACATCTGTGTGCAGCCTTTTAACGCTAAGTAGTGTGCATAATAAGATTTATAACAAAAATATACTTGGCCATTTAAAATCTGACAGCCATCATTCCTGGCTTTTGGTTTGTGCAAAGCTGGTCATCAGACAGACTTGAAAGCCCCACCAGTGGTGTTTACTAGGAATGCAAATGCAAATCTTAACCTAACCAAATGCCACAAATGAATGAACTTCTGCCATCTTGTATATTGAAAGAACTATTATGATAACGACATTACCATTACTTTTTCATAAATATGCCTGGAAAGGCTGCTCTCAAATAATGGAATCTGAAGTCTTCTGATGTCATATTCCTCTTAACATGACACATAACACTTAGCTATTACAACAATTAATGGAAACAAAGGGGCAAAATGAAGAATTCAAAAGCAAGGGGACACCAAAACTACCATTGCCTTCAGCAGATCGGTACAGCCCTGTTGTCAATGTGGAGTGTGGTATAGTTTAACTTACACAAACACCAAATTTTCCACAGATAAAGACTCACTTGAGAGCCAGAGCTTGCAAGAATTTGGGGTTTACTTTTGCTTGGTTTTTTTGGAACTGTTAGCATGTATTGCTGTAAACAGTAAAAACAGCTGCAGGCACATCACAGATGTGGATTAGGAATCAGCATGTAATATTTAGATCTGGCATCTTGGATGCAGTCTGTTTTGTGTCTGTTGGCTGACAACTGGGTTTGGGCAAGCCCAAGTAACCTTAGGCCAGGTAACCTCTTCTTATGTGTCTGCCCATATTGAACACCTTAAAGGAATTCAACCTCAGGCACACAGGGAAATCCAAAGTTTGGCATTAAGTTTTACCAAGTCATGGTGCAATGGATCACACTGGTTGGACTTAGTGTTTTACTTCTCATCAAAGAAAAACACCTGCACATTTTCCCGTACTTACATTCTTTAGAAGGAGGATTTTGCCAGTGGTGAAGTTATTCTGCAATATTTGAATGCACCAAAAATAAAAAGTTCATAAATTTATCTAATTGACATTTTGTGATTGTCAACTTGCTAAACATTTACTATGGTGAGGATTAATTTATGGCTACAGGGTAAAAAATATCTTTGTTTCTCTGGCTAACATAGATTATTTTCCATTAAAGATACCACAAAACATCTGGAAGAGCTGCTGAACTCCACATTTTTAGTCAATATTTACATAGGCTTTTTATTGAAAACAAGAACTCTTTCTGCATTGTACAGTATGAGTTCCACTCTTTTCTCTACTTTTGCCGTCCCTGTCACTGAAAACGTGCTTTTATATTTAACTGAGATTTATAGCCAGGAAAATTAATTTTAGGAACAGAATGAAACATTTTCCTGAACTGAAAGGCAATATGCAAGAAATGCAAACTTATTTAAGCAACAGCTCTACCTGCTTTGATTCTTCTTCCAAAATAAACGCCCTTGAAAGACTGTAAAATGAAAGCACATCACTGAACAATGGCCAGGACTTGCAGACCAGCAGCCAGCCAGATCTACAAACCCACAAAACTGCTTGACATGCAATGCTTTAGAATGCCCAGTTTCTCACTGTAAGCTATGGTAAATTATTCGGTTCAAAGTGTTTAGCATAGTTACCTCCACATTTACCCAACAGTAAGGAGCGGTGCTCTCAGCGACCAACATCAGCCTGCTGCCATCTTCTGGTGAAAAGTTCAGGACCCTGAAATACCACAATCAATCGGTTCTTGCTTGCTGCCGTTTTCCGTGGGCTTTCACTCCACAGTAAGGCAATGTAATGTTACTTGTGCAGTAATATTACTTAGAGAGAAACAAGCAGGTTAGTGATCTCACAAGGAGTAAGGATTCTTTTCATAAATGCCCTTTCACTGACCCTTTACCATACCTACAATAATCTGGGCAAGCTTTAGCATTAAGTAGTAGCTATTATTTTGCTTGGGAAAATACACCAATTCAGCAACAATAAAAGGTACTTCAGAAGCCACCTGTTTGCATGCTCTGCAAACAGGAGAAATAAAGCACAAGTAAAGTCAGGAAAGGCAGATTTTGATACTACCTCGGCAAAACAAGATTATGTAAACCAAGTCAGAACAGCAAGAGCATGAACAGATGCCACTCCACTCACTTCTCTGTCGGTTTGTCTTGACTCTTGCCTGGTCTTTGCACTAAGCGCGTGCAGCTATTAAATGTTCCTCACAGAATGACACATCCTGGGACATAAGAAACCAGCACATGATAATTCCAAGGGGAGACACCGGATTCACATGCCCAAATCACCTCTGCCCATATTTGCAATGAAAAGCAAATTCTTCACCACAATGTGTTCCAACTAATGGCGAAGATAAGAAATACAGATGAGAAAATTACTTTACGTGCACTGTGGTATTAGAATCATAGAATCATTTAGGTTGGAAATGATTGGTATCACCAAATGCAACATTAATCCAGGACTGCCAAGTCCATCACTAAACCACCGTGTCCCTAAGCACCACATTTATATGTTTTTTAAACACTTGCAGGGATGGTGGTTCTACCACCTCCCTGGGCAGCCTGTTCCAATGCTTGACCACCCTTTCAGTGAAGCATTTTTTCCCAATATCCAGTCTAAACCTCCCCTGGCACAACTTGAGGCCGTTTCCTCTTCTGTCACTTGTTATCTGGGAGAAGAGACCGACACCCACCTGCCTACAACCTCCTTTCAGGTAGTTGTAGAGAGCAATAAGGTCTGCACTGAGCCTCCCCTTCCCCAGGCTAAACAGTCCCAGTTCCCTCAGCTGCTGCTCCTAAGACCTAAGGATCTCCAGATCCTTCACCAGCTTCATTGCCCTTCTCTGGACACGCTCCAGCACCTCTACAGTTTTGATGCTTAGAATATCCAGGAGAAAGATAGCAATTGGCAATCTTTAGCCCATTTAATCCAACAATAACTAACTCTTGATGAACTGAGGTTGATTCACATGAAAAATTATTATTGAGAGAGCCACTATTTCAAAAATTTAGATGAACATGTTCACAGTAAGATTACTCGGAAGGCAGGGCTGCCACAGTTCAACTGAGTGTCAAACATTGCTAGGGGTACCACATGCAGGTCTGCAAATTACTCTGGCAGACCAAGCAACAAGAAGTCAGATGCACAATTTGCAGAATGCTTTGTAAGGCTGAAAAAAGTAATACAGTGCTTACATGCAGTAGTCATTCCTTTCTTGAGAGAACAGGAAATACGGACCTCCCGGTGCACTCAAACATAAGCTTCACTATAGCCTGAAGAGCAGACTTAAGAAGGAAACTAAAGATGGATTGAAGGTCACAAGTTCCCAGTTGACTTAAGAAGACCCACCTTCAAAACCCTGCCAAGAGCAACTATCTGTGCCACCATAACACTGACCCAAGTCGTAATAGAGACAGTCATTTTTGGTAGTTGTTTTCCATCAGAAGGTACTGATGGAAATAATCCATGAAAAGAGGTTGGGTTTTAGGCAACTTAAACTATTTCTGTTTGATTTTAAAAACAGGTGTGTTTTCCTTTTAATTGGTCTTCAAATCTTCCTTTTTTAACACTTTAAGTTTTTAATGTTTTACTTCATGTTCTGGCATTTTACGCTCTCATAATGCTGTATCAATGCTTCTGAAAAAAGTTACATCAGAACATCTTACATCACAAAACCTCTTTTTTCAATCCACTTGCATTACAATTCAGTAAATAGAAGTTTCGAATTAAGGTTAAAAAAAAATACTACATTTTGCACTCCTACCTATGCAATAAGGCACAAAAACACTACTAAAGCATTAAACTGTAAGTCCTCAATAAAATCAGGATTTTCCAACACTAGCACTCCTCACTATTTGAGAAACAATGACTGCAATAAATATTAACTGATCATTAAGCCTGACTTCCAAATCTAAACCTATTAAGCAGCAGGGAAAGGCCTTAGAGATCAGCGTTGAGTAAAGCTGACTCTCCTGGCCAGTATTACCACAGAGATTGTTCCTCCTCCTGCAGAAAATGCAAAATGACATAATCAAATATGTATTCAGTCTGTTCACTTCCTCGCTCCCCCACCCCGCCCTCCTTAATAAAATCCCCATGCTACATAATGGATGTAGCTTTTAAGCAGCGCCCAAGACTATGCTCCCAACTGTTTCCTATACATACTTATAAAATATCTGATCTTTTAAAATAGTAAACTGCCACTTGCAGCGATGACAGGATGACAGGACACTGTTTGATGCAGGCAAGATGTCGATTTATTGTATGCAATCACGAGTTTATATATGTTTTCAGAAGCTGCGTGCCTTAAACAGATTGGTTCTTTAAGCTAAGCATTACATACTAGGCAATCCCTGACTGGTTAGCTACAAACAAAGGACACTTTAAGTAAGTGTTTAGAGTCATCAATTAACAGCAAAGTGTTACCTTACCTTTCCTTGGCATCATCCGTCCCCCACTCCCCTATGCTCTCTCAGGATGACTCATCATGTTAATTGTTGTGTCTATTCACACTCCTTGTCCTCCCAGGGTTCGTGACCTACAAGCTCGAGCACGTTCCCCTCAGCTAACTGATCGCCAGGCATGGTCCTAATTTCCATGCCCGCTCCTGCAGGCACTGACAAAACTTTCAGCCCCAATGACAAGAAATAAAAGAACTTCCCAAAAATTCAAAGGTAGGAATATTGGGTATCAGAACCCTGTGTGTTACGAATACAGACAACAGTGGTGAATCCTGTACTGGGTGAACCTTTCTCTGAGATTGTACATACTCCAAAATTCAAATCAAGCACCTTTGATAAAAATTACTATCAAGAATCTTGGTCATTTGGTCTTTCGATGGCCCTGAACTGCCTGTGAGTCAAACACACCTTCCACCCTGCAGGACAGCATGGAATGTGATAGCAGCACTGCATAAGAAGGAAGCAGAATAGCTGCAGTAAAACTGTTCCAAGGACAAGAGAATCAGACATTTCTCACACAGTTTATGTCATGGCCTTTGATGATCTGTGCAGCACTGTTCCTGCACACACATACTGTTTTCTCTTATATTCTGATGAACCACATTAGCAGCACACGTCTTACTACTCCCTTTCTTTCCCACAGGCTATCTTACTTGCCATCTTCTCGACTTGGAACAGGTGCCAGTTCTGTCCTGTTCTCCATTTCTCTTCACATGCGTATTTTCTATAGCAGCTACAGCATACACACCACCAGTCCTATTTGAATTAAAACTATCCTTCTTCTTGTGATAAACGCAGTCATGATTCATGTCAAAACCAGAATGTACTGTGATCAGTGTAATTGTTGTACCCTGTGTAAATCTGGGACCTGTATCACAGTTGTGGTGAGTGGGCACGTGTGGTTCTCCTTTAAGACAATGTGATGGCTTCCCCTTCCCCTGAGGCAATCGCTGCCTGGAAAAGCCTGCCAAAGGAGACAAAGAAAGCAAAACCATGCCAGAGAAGGCCCACCGAAGGAGACAAAGACCTTGAGATTTGAAAAAAGCGCGCCAAAGGAAAGCCAGTAGGAGGAGAAGGCGTACCCTAACGGCCCGATGGGGAAAGAGCGGGGCGAACATCCGGCGAGAGGAGATTGGTCAAGATCCAGGGATAAAAGACGCTGCTTTTAGGACTCAGGTGTGCGTGTGGTGGAACTAATTGAGTTCTCTGCGCACCCAGAGCTGTTTTTGCTTATTGTTTCTCAACCTAAATTGATTGAACCCAAAATAAATTTGTTTTAATTGTTATCGTTTATAACATTTGGAACTGCCCGTAAGTCAAAAGTTGAACTTCTGCAGGGTGGTGTATACTTTTGTGGCTAGCACCTTAAGTATACGTTTGGTTGGCATTCAATTGCCGTTTGGAGCCTGGCAAGTTCACCTATAGGGCTCGTTTGGTACGGTCTCGCTTATTACGGGTTTCTGACTTATTCAGTGTGGACATTTGACTCCGATTATCATTATTGTGATTTTGGCTATATTCTTGGTAATCTTGCTTTTTACGGTTTCCTGACGTATTGGATGTGAAATTTGACTCCAATTATTGTTATTGTGATTTTGGCTATACTCTTGGTAATAATAGTGGGGTTTTGATGTTGCTGTAGAAAGGTACCTGCGTGCTGCATTTTGTAAGTGTTAAGTGTACTCTGCTAGTGTGAAGCGGGAAAATGGGAGGAAAACAAAGTGGTGGGATTTTAAAGAAAAGCCCTTTAGGATGTGTCTTAAGTCATTGGAAGGATATTGGAGGATCTGCTGGTGGGAATGTGAATAAGAAAACATTAATAAAATATTGTAATCAATGGTGGCCGCTATATAAGCTGGAATGTGAAGAAAAATGGCCTTTTAACGGTACTATAGACTATACTACTTCATTACAGTTAATGCTGTTCCTACGGAGAGAAGCAAAATGGGATGAAGTATTGTACGTCGATATGTTTTTCCCTCTGATGAATCACCCAGAGTGGCAAAAGGGGTGTGGAATTAACCTAGCACCACAAGATCCCTTAATATTGGCAATGGAAAAGGATATGAGGAAGGATGGGGCTGGGAAATTGAAGAGGTGTCGTTCAACATGTAGTATTGGACAAAGATGTTTAAAATTAAGCGGATCAGAGGAAAGAATAGAAGATTTTGTTTCGCCTCTACCTCCTGTGCAGATAGATGGCAGCGTAGGAAAGGAAACGGGAGCTGAAGGAACGAGAGATGTTTTAGATCAAAAGAAATCTACTCCGATAACTGCCCGTACAAGGAGTAAAGCGGGGCCGGTAATTCAAGTCCCTTGGCGGCAAGCTATGGGATCTAACGGGCCTGCCAGGATAAAGGTGCCCTTTACCACAAATGAGTTAGATTCCTGGAAAGAAGCAGTAAAAGGGTATACCGAGATGATCCAGAGACAGTCGCTAAAAGATTTGAGCTAATTGTAAAAAACCTGGATCCGGATTGGAAGGATATAGAAATAACGCTGGCTGCGTTGTCTGAGACAGAAAAACAATTAGTAATTAAAACTGCTCGGACACAAGTACAGATTCAAACAGTAACGGGAGCTTTCTCAGGCATGGTGGAAGTTCACGTGCCTAGAACGGACCCTAATTGAGACTATAATGATAATGATTACCAATTGTTAAAAAGATACCAAGAATGGGTAAGAATTGCTTTGGAAAATGCGGTACCAAAATCGGTTAATTGGTCAAGATTATATACTATAAAACAGGGACAATCTGAGACCCCCACGGAATTTCTTGACCATTTAAGAACAGCCATGCAAAAATACACTACCTTAGATCCCTCATCTGAGGAGGGTAAATCACAGCTGGTTTCCCTATTTCTAGGACAATCCGCCGAGGGTATAAGACGGAAACTTCAGGTATAAGACAGAAAGGACCAGATTTGAGAGATCTGGAAAGACTGGTGGAAGAGGCTTGGAGGGTGTTTAGAAATCGGGAAGGGGATGAAAGACAGAAATTAGGGCAAACTATTGCCGCAGCTACTGTAGCTGCATTGAGGAAACAAGAAGAACCCCTTCGGGTTAGGGGTGGGGAGCTGGGAGACGAGGAGGGCCTCAACAGTCCTTAAGATCAGATCAGTGTGCCTGTTGTAGGGAGATAGGTCATTGGAAAGTAGAGTGTCCGAAATTGAGTGGGACCCGACCCGTGATAGCTAACATTTCTCCTGACCAATGAAGTGGTCCGGGGGAATCCACCCTAGCGGATCCACTGGTTAAAATTAAGCTAGGGAAATTGGAACAGGAAATGGAATTTTTAATAGATACAGGAGCCTCTTATTCAGTGCTGAACCAGAAACTAATACCAGAAGATAAAGACTTTGTGACTGTGATAGCTAAAATCGGACAAAAAACTAATTTGTCATGGCCTCAATCCCTCCCTCTAGCATTACTCAGAATTAGAGTCAAACCTAGAATAAAAGAAAATTTGAGTCCCTTTGAAATTTTATATGGAAGACCATACCAATTTCTATTTAGTGGACAGGATTTAACACAGTTAGGATCAGAATATTTATATACTTATATAACTGAACTTCAGAAACAATTAAATAAAATACATAAATTTGTGCTAGGAACCAGGGCTAGAGGATTGGATCAACCAATCCATCCTTTTAAATCTGAAGATTATGTATATGTAAGGACTTTTTCAGGACAACCCCTAGAGGAGAAATGGAATGGACCATATCGGGTGTTGCTGACGACTCACACTGCTATCAAGATTAGAGAACAAGTCGCTTGGATCCATTATTCAAGAGTGAAGAAAGCCCCGAAAACACAATGGGAAGCCACACCGACGGGACCCCTAAGATTACAACTCTGTCGAGGAGATGGGCAGTGATAGCTGCGGTAACAGGACTATGGCTGGGAAATGTCAAAGCATGGGACCAGAATGTATGTTTGCAATTAACAGGGAGAATTGTACAAAATTTTAATTTGACCTCTTGTTGGATTTGTGCCCAAATGCCTGAAAATGCTGGTCAAGGATTTCCCCTAATAGGTAGTGCTTTCCCAAATGAATCCAAAATACATACAGCTTTCTCGAATATGGATATTTCAGAATATACCCAACTGAAAATTAAGGATTTGGTTTGGTCATTAGATATTGAAAGTCCTTTAAACTCTAGTACAGGTGTTCCTTGTGTCCAGAGATGCCCCCTGAATAGCACCGAACCTGAAACAGGAGGGAATGCGGCTGATAAAAAGGTGTGGGAAAACAATTTTCATAGGAAGGTACCCTAATTGTACCTCCTACTGGAAGCATGGAGGTGCAAATCTTTGGAATATAAATCAAACCAGGAGAACAAATAAAGTCACCCCTAAAGGTGGGAATGGGATGGTACTGGTTATGTGGAGAAAAGGCTCGAAAAGCTCTACCACTGTGTTGGCAAGGTGAGTGTGCCGTGGGACCTGCTTTTCCACACATCTCTATAACTTACAATTTGACACAAGGACTCATTAGATCATATATGAAAAGATTCAAACGACGGACCAACCCTATTGTGGAAAGACCCACGGGGTTTCATAGCTTTGCCCGTTGGTTTTTACCATGGTTAGGAGTAAATGAGTTAGAAAAAGCATTAGTGAACCTCTCTGCTACCATGGAAATTGCCATGAATTATACTATTGATGCCATACAGGCACAACAAGACGAAATCAAAAGCATTTCAAAAATAACTCTACAAAATAGGCTGGCACTTGATATGTTGTTTAGCAAAGAAGGAGGAGTGTGCACAATAATAAATGCAAGTTGTTGCACATATATGGACAATGACCAGAGAATACCTTTAGACTTGGAGGAAATTTGGAAACAAACCAGAGTACTACACGAGATTACAAAAGATGATCTTTCTTGGGGATTTGAAGAAATATGGAACAAGTTGACTTCTTGGTTACCTAACCTTCAATGGTTAAAACAGATTTTTGTTGTATTAATCATTTCTATAATATTTGGAATATTTGTATGTGTATTATTTAGATGCATGCTTTGGTGTTTGAATGCAAGTAGATATATATGATGCAAAGGAATTTGCATGTACCTAGAAAAGGGGGGAATGATATTGTATGAATTCACTGTAGGATAGAATAATGACAACCTCAATGTGTATTGTGTTTGTCAACATCTTGTAATGCTATCCTGTTATCCGCCGGCACCTTGTGAGGCTGTCGACATCCTGTTATCTGTCGGCATCCATCCCCTGTGTGTTGTGTCTGCTGACACCTTGTGAGGCTGTGGACATCCTGTTACCTGTTGGCATCTTAACACCCAAGGAGGAAAGACAGATAGCAAGAGCTGATTGAAAACAGCCAGCTCAGCATTTTCTGGCAAAAGGTGAAAAGTACACCTTGAGGAAGACCTACGGCCTTCCTCCCAAAGACCACCGCCCACGTCCCGAGGACCCCTCCCCACAATTCATGGAAGAATTTGCACAAGCACAAAAGACTGATAAGCTAATTAACGTACGAAGCGAGGGTAGGCGTTAATTGAATAGTCATTGGTTTATGGTATAAATATAAGACAGTTACTTTGGACACGCACATTAGGCAAAAGGATCCCCCCTGCATCCAGCACTGCCAATAAAGGATACTTAGTCACAAAGAAATTTTGACTTCGTTCTTTAAATCAATCCAAAAAGGAAAAAGCTCTCCTCTTAGAGATGTAATAAACCTACATACAAAAAATCAGAAGCCTCCCTGCCAATCGTTTATTCATATGACTAAAACAAGTAGTACATGGTCAAATAGGCAGAATGAGGGAAAAATGCTTCCTGTTTTAAAGCTTCTTAAATGCTCTGTAATTTTTCATATACAACTTATGTGAGCAACTGCAGCCCTAAAGAGCAGTGCAGCCTTCTAGCCAAGTAACTCCAAGCTGCTTGCCCTAGCCTCTTTTACATACCCACGGGAGACAAATGCACTTCTTCAAGGATGGAATTACTTGCAAAGGCACAGGCGATACCGGAGACATGTTCGGTAAGAAAATGTTATGGTTCTGCTCTTTCCCAGCAGACGCTCTAGAGAAAAAAAAAAAAAAACTAAACTAAAAAAAAACCCAAAACCTAAAAAAAATTCTTCAGAAGCAGCCTCTGGAGTCAATTATGTCAAAAGACCTAGGAACTTCCAGAAGCAGTGACAGTGCACACAACACTGATACTGTTGGCATTAACCATCCCAACAAGCTGGCTCCTTCCCTGGGGCAGGATGCCCAGGTTCCTCTGGTGGCATCTCAATCAGAGCTCTGCAGCCCTGCTTTTAAGCTTCTTCTGACCAGGGCATGAAAGCCCTGACAGTCACCTGGGAAACCTTTGTGATGTCACCAGCACCAAGCTCTAGAGCACAAGTCTGCAAGGAACATGGCTGGGCCTGCTCCAGACAGATGGTAGCTAAGGGCAGACCTTGCAATGCTCTAGCTGTTTGACCATGATTAGATCAACATGTAAATGGCCTACTAAGAAGCACTTCCCTCTTAGCTGTTAACATGTTAGCAGCCACATTATAGCTTCCACAACCAGCCACATAAATCTCTTCTCACAAAGCTTGTCGAATTCTCCTTTATAAGGAATACGTCAAATACAGGCAGAGGCCCTTCTTAAAACCTATTTGCAACTGTTTTGGAAGGAAGGAGGAAGATACTCAAGAACAGAAAAACAACTTTACACAGCAGTGCTTCTAAAATTCTGTAAGCACATCAGGTTAAGGGCCAATACTTTTACAATATGAAGTTTATCTGCTGGAACCTCAATTTTTACATTCCCACCCCACCGCAAGCTGTATTATCAGTTAGTTACATCACAATGTCATAGATGTATACTAATATGTTGAAATAAAGTGGCATTAACATTACCACAAGTTGTAAAATCATAAAATTTTAGTGTAAAATGTATTCAGTAATAAGGCTCAAGAAATAGGCACATGTCCCGATCCAACATTGGAAGTTGATATCGGGGACAGTTCTTAAACAATCCCAAGGGCGAGATTAAGGCACAAACGAGGCCAGATGATGTACAACAACTGATACTTGCAATAGGACAGAGAGGAAGAGAAAGTCAAAATCCGTAAGCGAGAGAACAGGAGAGGCGCATCTATCCACCACCAATAGGACTCTGTTGGGGTCTGCAGCGGGTCTGCAGATAAGTTAGTTGACCTCAAAGACTTAGCCATGTGCCTTTAAGACAGCCACAGATTGTCAGGTATGTAAACAGAATGTGAAGAATCGGAACTTAGAACCGCAGCATACAGGCACCTACAGCAACAGCAAATAACAAGCAAGAAGGACACAAAAACTTATCAGGGTCTAACACCTGCACCGTCTAAGACATATAAATAGTTTGTATAAACAATAAAGGCCATTTTTTGTCCGAACCCAGCCACGCAGACATAGTGTTTAAGTCCACCTTGACTTGCGTCACCACAGGACTCCAGCGATGTTTTGTCTCGGCGCGATTGTCCAAGTCCCAGACTCCGTGGAGGTGAGTGAGCGAGCGGGTGGAGCAGGTGGAGTCAGCGAAGCCCGTGGAGTCCTCCAAGTCGCTGAGTGTCACGACGGAGGGGACACAGTCACTCAATACGAGTGATCAGCAGACTTCGTTTATTGTGCCTTACAGTCACCTTTTATGCCTTGTTATAATTAGCTCATACATTTTACAAAAGTTAAGCTCATTATTGGTTAGTTGCCTAAATACCAAGCCCGCCCCTAGTATCTCTTCTGTAGTTATCTGTTCCCACCTGCAACATTCTTTTCCCACCGCAACCTTCCTGTTACTGTGTAACAAGAACAGCCAAGGATAGTGTATTTTTGCTTTACTTCAGGTAAGCTGAGAGCGATGTGCATTTTTGTCCAGCCAGCTGGACTATGTCTATGTGACCCTTTTCAGCTAGCCAGTTATCCACAGCCGAGCACAGGAGCGAGCGGAGCCCCAGCAGTTATAGGTTTCAGTCCACACCATTTCCCCGAAACACCGCCCAGTTCTCTGAAATAGTTTAGCTCGCACCATTTTCGCCCACACACCCAGGTGTTACTGTGCTGGCTCCCCAGCGCCGGTTCTGCCGGCTGCGTGTCTCCGGTGGCAGCCATCCCATCTGAGGCTCTTTCTCGCCAACAACAGGATGCTGTGGTCACAAAGTAGGTAAACAAAGTCCCTTCTGCTCGGCAACAGGAAAATAACGGACGTGAAACAGTGATGTTGAGACAATTTTATTTTCTGTCCTTACACAGCACTTCAGAAAGAAAGCAGCCTCTATCAACAAGTAGAAATTATGTCAATATTCATCAGAAGTCTCAATAAGAGAAGAAGCTAATGAATGTAGAGCACCAAGTAAAATTTGATTTATTCACGTTTTGTCTTTTGGGGTTTTTGTGGTTTTTTTGGGTTTTGGTTGTTTTTCTTTTTCACAGGAGAGGGAATTAGGGGCAAGATAGACACTGAAGACTTCACTATTTCTCATTTGAGCCACTTTTTCCCAGTTTCTAGGAATATGTCACCTACTCAACATCTGCTATTTTAGAAAATATACTTATCAAGTATAGTTCTGTACATAAATGATGGACTGTGCATAAAATGTTACTATGGATGACATGAAATTGGAAGAAACAGAGTAACCAACTGACACTGTTAAAGAAACTGGAATACAGTCTCCGCAAAAAATAAAAAGAAGTGCAGCCTCTCCATCTAGGCAGTCCTTGGTGAATATGCTACACACTCAAGTGAACCGTAATTGTGCTATTACAGTTAAGCCTCTGCCACACAAATTCTATTCTGATGATGGTTCCTCCATGCTCAGCTTCCCATTCAACTGCTCTTTATCTGAAAAAAAAAAAAAAAAGTATGTTAGTTAGCACTGAGTAATACTCAATTAATTGACTGAAATACTGCTTCAAAAGTGTCTGATGTATGTTAAGAAAAGCATGTAAGAAACAGTACTTCCAATCTTCCTAACTATTTCAAGTAAGGTAAAATCATCCGCTATCAGTACCGTTTCAAATTTCAAATTCAGAAAAAGCTAAACTGTGGCAAGCCTTGTCACAATGCAAAAATCTCACTAGTCCTTCAGACTAGCTTGTTGTGCTAACTAAATACCATCTGTTTTGGTGAAGTCTTCCATATAACCATCACTGGCTAATTTTTATTAATACATTTCAAAAACTGACCTTCACATGTAACTAAACACTTCACTCACTACAGCTTCAAGTTGACACTTCTGTGGAGATGGGGTGAGGGGGCAGGCAGGCCAGACTGCAGGGTACTTCATACTAAAAGGCTTATTAATAAAATATTACAGACTATTAACACCTGATAGAACGCCAACTACCAACAACACATTTCTAAATACCCAACATTGTTCAGAGTAAACACATTACTTCAAACTAACTTTCTGAAATCTCAAAACTTAAATTCAGATTACTCCATTACTAACCACCTTAAGGCTTTTTTTTTTACATAGCTGCAGATTATCTGCAAAAAGTCAGATAAGCATCTTCCTGCTTTCAAAATGCGGACACAACTAAAGGAAGCATGTTTCTGTTCTTTTTATGTCTCATCCTCTCATCTTTAAATGAGTATGAGGATTAAAGTTATGAGAGGTGATAAAATCACACCACGATTCTACTGAAAGTATTACTCACTTCACCATGATTTCTAAGTATAATAACTGCACAAGTTCCATGCTTTCAGGGTGTACCTCATTGGGCAGTCACTGCTAAAACTTAGTGCCACTGATTACTATCTAGCAGAAAAAAATAGCTTTTGACATACGTAGATTACAAGGAGAATTTTATGATATAATTGGTAAACTGTTCTCTGAACTTAATGACCATTTATTTAAAAATACACAAAAAACTTTAAAATAGTTTTCCCTAACCTCTTCTGCCAGTTCTTCTGTGAATTTCTTAAGAGGGTCTTCTTTTTTGACAGGAGATTCTCTCTGGGTAACACGATCATCTGCATTCTGCCATGTTTCTGAAATGGCAGATTCATCCCTTTCATCTTTTAAGATCTCTGGAGGCACAGGCTCTTCCTTCCCCTTCAGAGTTTCAGTATGCAAGTTCTGGAGGAATCACAGGAATTCTTAGAAATTTCAAACTCAAGTGTCAGAATAGCGGCATGAATACACCGCTGTACAAATTCTGAACAGCAATGGCCTGACTAGTTAATAAAAATATTTCAGTCTTGAACTCTAACTAAACACAAAATATTTTTACAATCCTATTTTAAGTAGCACATAAGTAGTGGCTACAACAGTGTGTTGCACAGAAAACAGGTGACTCATCTGCAACTACCTTGCACACGCTACGCTACAGTGAACAACTGTGCAATGGACAACTGTATCTCCAAGCTGCTATTAGGCCATGCTATAGCCCTTAAGTTCACATACAACTTAAAGAAACATCAAATTCTGATCACTGCTCAACAAAAAGACTGTTTCAGCAAGCAGGGAATCAGCGAGACACTGTATGCTGTACTGGAAATCAGGTGCAAGTGCACCTACTTCCTACTGTCCTTTCCTAAAGCTTAATAAAGTCCCTGACAGTTAGCTTTTGCAGTTTTACAGGACTGACCCAGATGCATACAAATAGTACTTTATAAAACAAACAAACCAACCAACCACACGCCTCCCCCTCCAAATACTAAGTCTAGGCTTCAATCAGTGTAAAATGCAAATCTAAGTTTAACTTCCTTGACAGGTAGGAAATTACTGAAGAGTAACCTTTCCAATTAACAGGTCTCTGTTTTCAGATGCTTCTGACAACTCCAAAGGCACTGAAGAGATCCCTGGGCGGCTGGGGGAGTGGAAAAAAAATTTAGACACAAAGTAAACAAGTAGCATGCAAGTCTTAGTAGAAGGCCATTACATATTGTGCGCCCCGTATCTGTCCGTTACGATTTGTCTCAATTCATCCCGGTCATCAGAAGGCAATTTTACTATAGGGAGAACATGTGACAATTAGAGCAGATTTAGCCCTAGCTGTGTATCAGCCTCCCAAAATGAATGAATTCTGAAACTTTTTCCTTGATTATCCAACAGAAAAAGATGGGATTTTGTGACACATTTTTTAAACACCTCTTCTGTATTCTGCAATCAAAGGTAAGTGAAAAGTCTTCTGCAGATTTGATAATGTTCTTTTCCCTAGATACCCTTCCATTGAATGGCCTCTGGCATCCACAGATCTGTTCCTACATGAACTCACTGATATTTAACCTGGCTACCAAAAACCTCAGCCTTACCACTTCTGAGGAGCATAGTGATAATTGTATAGCTCTCCAAAATGTAAGATGCAGCCCGCACCTGTAGGATAGAACGTTAATATTTGCTGCTACCCGTCTTTAGAATCAAAAGCACACAAAAATCCATGCTGTATTAAGTCACTGGAGAAATCCAGGCTTTCATTGTTAACCCCTTCGACAACTGTTGAGACTCACATGCAACTACACCTACTGATGTTCTATTACAGGACAGCTTTCCTTTGCTAACTCCTTTTCTCTCCTAGTAGGCAACTTTCAAGTATCTGTAGGAGTCTTATTATGGTATGCAATGTTATTCGAGAAGTCATGAAACCTTCCTGGCCTAAGTAAATGACAAACAAGCCAAAAGGTTTTAAAATACCATTGGGTTGCATTCTGTTCTTTGCTGGAACTGCAGTAAAAGAAATTACAGAACAAAGTTATTTTAGAAGATTCATGCGAAAAGCATTGTTGCAAAGGTTTAGCACCGTAGTTCTGCTTGCAAGTCACATTTATTCGTCTCAGTTTGGGTTTAGTTCTTTGGGGTTTTTTAAACACAAAAGAAGGGCTCTTGTCAACGTCTGTCCTTTTATTCTCAGGTTATCCTGAACATATATGCCTACCTCGATCCAATCTGAGAAACAGAATTCTGTTTTCTCCACCCACCTCTTAAAGCTAGAAAGAATGTAGTTAAAAGTGAGACAAAAACCTTGCAATGTGGCTGCTGCACATCCTGTTCAGCACCAGCTGATCAATCAGTCAACAGCTGCAGAAAGCGACGGTTACTTTAGAACCATCTTGCTAAATCAGGTGGATGTGACATGTAAGGAGTGGGCTACTGAAATATTCCACTAAGGATCAAGAGGTGCAATATATTCAACTCCACCAAGTATATTTCTAATTTTTCCCACTGCTTTTTCATCAATTTCTCATTAACGTCATACCATGTTGCTGGTGCTGCTGACTCATCTATCGTAGTTCCCAATGCCCCGTCATCCTTCTCAGAACGTCTTTCAGCAACAGAGTCACAAACATCTAGAAAAGCAAGTCAAGAGTGTTACTACTGCTTCCACTTTTTTTGCTGCGGCTTACCAGGTGACACAAGCGACTCAGACCACTTTTGTAGACTATTCACAGGATGGACTTTACAAATAACTTCAAGAAAAAGAAATTAATACCTAGCAGGACAGTGTAATCAATCCTTTTGCGCAGGTACCACCTGCAGCCACAGAGGCTACCAGCAGCCAGCACCTATTTCTGTTGCTCCTAAACGCATGTTTGAAAGGCATGATCCTATCTGCTGCTCTGCATCTATCAATCAATCATGAAACAAAAATGTGTTCCCCTCTCCTCGCAACTACAATCCCAGCCACGTGTCATCATCATCCCCTCCTCTTCACATATACATCACTTGTGTGGTGCATCAATTCCACAATGGAAAATTCTACCTACATTATCCCACCATCTTCATCTGCATTTATCAATAAATACCTCTGCAGATATACTCATCTCTCTGACCAGCGCTGCCTCAGTACAGGCAAGGCAAAGCACACTGTAAGGAAATGCTTTTCGCATTATCACAGGTATACATAGCTTGGCTCAGGGCTCTAGAACAATCAATACCAATTTTGGCACATCACTGGGATAAAGAGCCAAAGTTTAACCTCAGCAGTTCCATACTAACCCTAAGTTTCAGCTTCTGCAAAAATAAAAGGCATTTCCTTTTGTATTTACCTCAACACCACCTCTAAATTCCAAACTCACTTCAAGAAGTTAGGTGAGGTTAAAGCTCATTTTTTTTAAAGCTCACCACGTTAACAGGCAGAACGTTAGTTTTCTTAGTGGCTCAATTCTCAGATCAAGCATCTTAACAATAACGTAGAGAATGCCACAGACACCAATTTGTCTCAAGCTTTCTGATATTACCAGAAGCTCACAGCATTACTCACATGTTTCTGTTGGTTTTATGTCTCATCGTCTCATCTTGCATAAGGAATAAGCATACAAATAATCTGTCTCCCTACACTTCCACAGCAGGCTTCAGCTATGCAGAGCAGGTTATTTATTTTTATTTTTATATATATATTTATATTTATATATTTATATATGTATACCCAGTGGCAGAATAGACAAAATCTTGTTGCTCAAGTACGGGGACACTTACCCTTCCATCTACGTACTACGTCTGATGGGATTTTGTGTACCATTGATGCCATTTCCTCCAGACGTTGACAGGATACCAGTAAAGATGACAGAGAATTTTTTTTTTCATTAAGAGATTCTGGTGATGGAGTCTTGGTAAATTCTTCATCCAAACAAAAGTGTTTTGGAGAGCCGCACGATTCATATCTGTTTTCTGTTGCAAGAATTACAGTTTCACCTCCATTATGTGTTTGGTGCAGCTTCTCTTCACTTCCAGATGGAGTCTCTTCCAGCACTTCATAGATGCTGGACACGGACTGTAGATCTAGCTTCGGTGTTTCAGCATTTCCATGATTTTCTGAACCACCTGTTATGTATGTGCTGTCTGTTATACCAAAATCAGACTGTGAGCTTGCACTTAGGTTGAGACCTGCACTATAAAGTTCTGGAAGCGTCTCCTCAAGTATTCCCATGTGGGCAGATTCACAACTCATAGAAACTAAAAAGGGTTTAGTGTGCATCACACGCACTGAGGAACTCTGGCAGTGGTCTGAAAGTAGAACATTTGTTCTGCTGTTGTGTTCTGAACCAGTATCTTCAGTATTCATGCTCCTCTTTATATATTGAGAAGTATGTTCCTTTGGATCTTCTACAGAACTTTTGTTCAAAACAGTACATTTTAATTCTTGTGCTTCAGTTCTCTCACCACTCTCTTGCATTCCCGATGTTTCTGAAACTGGAGATTCAACGTGATCTCCGCTCACCTGCTTGTAAGGTCTGCATTCCATAGAACTTAATGGGGACTTGCTTTCTGACAAGGGAGGATCGAAGTCAGGTACAGGAGATGCAGGGACAGAGCACACAAATCTAGAGTCTGTTGCCTTCTGCATTGTAAGTCTAGCATCCACTGGCACTTCTATCATTACTTCAGTTTCGGCCAGCTCTACGTCTGATGAGCCCTCAGTCTCAGTAGCTTTTCTCCATGAGCTTCTAATTTCATTAACTAAACGGAAAACCAAGGTAAAATTTTAGTACTTTCATACTCTCAAATCAATCTGTTTTTCTTCTGTCCCTTCAGTAACATAAGTAATCCAAGAAGAAAAATGTAGAGCTGCTTTATATGGTTTACGCTTTATTTTCTTCCTCAACACAAAGGGGATACTACTACACAGGAAATAACATCAACGTTAAATCAAATTCACAGTATTCACATCTTATTAGGCCTACATCTTATTAGGCCTTCTATGCTGTGTTACAGAGAGAGCCATTAGGATAACCTCCAGCTTCACTGAAATGACGACCTTGTCTTGTGTGGTGTGTACAATGTCAATGAACTAATCACACTTCTAATTAATGAGTATTGCAAAAACAAAGTTGTAGAACTTACATAGATTTTCTGGAGTTCGGGGAATTTCTTTCCTTGTTAAAAATGGGTTCCATGCCAGTAGGCTAATGAGATCTTCCATTGTCATTCCTTTTTCTTCACCACTCTGAGGCGACTCAGATACCACTGCTTTTGCAACCTGCAGGATGTTAGAGAAGGGCAACTCCTGAGAAAGCAAAATTATAACCTCTTTATTTCTGACAGTTATGGCTTGAAATAAATCCCATTCTCCAAATGATCTGAAGAGTCTGGAATTTCCTGACTCTTCTTCTATCATTTACTACCTAGGCTCACAATGACCACAGTGTCCTACAAACACAAAATGATGACTGGGGACTGAAACAAGACTTCAATTCCAAGTTCTCTTATCATCTTTAAAATGAGAAAACGTCCTCATATAGAATATATTCTAAGACACTAGTCAAGAACTGAATAAGCACGAAGACTAGAGCTGTATTTACGTAAGTAACACGTATTAGGATATGAAAAATAACTCCACCATTTCAGCGAAAAAGGCAATTTACCTTCCAAATCAAGCTGTGGCACATTTTACAGTAACCCTTGCCAAGAAATTCTTCAGTTATATCTTAAATAAAATACCTAAATGACAAAATACTTAGATTCCTGTTTAAAATTTCCCAGCCCCTGTTAAATATTTAACCTGCGTAACTTCAGAAACTAAAAGGACTGCTGAATTCTTCATATATGCAGCAGTTCATGGATTAAAGTATGAGAGGTGATAAAATCACACCACGATTCTACTGAAAGTATTACTCACTTCACCATGATTTCTAAGTATAATAACTGCACAAGTTCCATGCTTTCAGGGTGTACCTCATTGGGCAGTCACTGCTAAAACTTAGTGCCACTGATTACTATCTAGCAGAAAAAAATAGCTTTTGACATACGTAGATTACAAGGAGAATTTTATGATATAATTGGTAAACTGTTCTCTGAACTTAATGACCATTTATTTAAAAATACACAAAAAACTTTAAAATAGTTTTCCCTAACCTCTTCTGCCAGTTCTTCTGTGAATTTCTTAAGAGGGTCTTCTTTTTTGACAGGAGATTCTCTCTGGGTAACACGATCATCTGCATTCTGCCATGTTTCTGAAATGGCAGATTCATCCCTTTCATCTTTTAAGATCTCTGGAGGCACAGGCTCTTCCTTCCCCTTCAGAGTTTCAGTATGCAAGTTCTGGAGGAATCACAGCAATTCTTAGAAATTTCAAACTCAAGTGTCAGAATAGCGGCATGAATACACCGCTGTACAAATTCTGAACAGCAATGGCCTGACTAGTTAATAAAAATATTTCAGTCTTGAACTCTAACTAAACACAAAATATTTTTACAATCCTATTTTAAGTAGCACATAAGTAGTGGCTACAACAGTGTGTTGCACAGAAAACAGGTGACTCATCTGCAACTACCTTGCACACGCTACGCTACAGTGAACAACTGTGCAATGGACAACTGTATCTCCAAGCTGCTATTAGGCCATGCTATAGCCCTTAAGTTCACATACAACTTAAAGAAACATCAAATTCTGATCACTGCTCAACAAAAAGACTGTTTCAGCAAGCAGGGAATCAGCGAGACACTGTATGCTGTACTGGAAATCAGGTGCAAGTGCACCTACTTCCTACTGTCCTTTCCTAAAGCTTAATAAAGTCCCTGACAGTTAGCTTTTGCAGTTTTACAGGACTGACCCAGATGCATACAAATAGTACTTTATAAAACAAACAAACCAACCAACCACACGCCTCCCCCTCCAAATACTAAGTCTAGGCTTCAATCAGTGTAAAATGCAAATCTAAGTTTAACTTCCTTGACAGGTAGGAAATTACTGAAGAGTAACCTTTCCAATTAACAGGTCTCTGTTTTCAGATGCTTCTGACAACTCCAAAGGCACTGAAGAGATCCCTGGGCGGCTGGGGGAGTGGAAAAAAAATTTAGACACAAAGTAAACAAGTAGCATGCAAGTCTTAGTAGAAGGCCATTACATATTGTGCGCCCCGTATCTGTCCGTTACGATTTGTCTCAATTCATCCCGGTCATCAGAAGGCAATTTTACTATAGGGAGAACATGTGACAATTAGAGCAGATTTAGCCCTAGCTGTGTATCAGCCTCCCAAAATGAATGAATTCTGAAACTTTTTCCTTGATTATCCAACAGAAAAAGATGGGATTTTGTGACACATTTTTTAAACACCTCTTCTGTATTCTGCAATCAAAGGTAAGTGAAAAGTCTTCTGCAGATTTGATAATGTTCTTTTCCCTAGATACCCTTCCATTGAATGGCCTCTGGCATCCACAGATCTGTTCCTACATGAACTCACTGATATTTAACCTGGCTACCAAAAACCTCAGCCTTACCACTTCTGAGGAGCATAGTGATAATTGTATAGCTCTCCAAAATGTAAGATGCAGCCCGCACCTGTAGGATAGAACGTTAATATTTGCTGCTACCCGTCTTTAGAATCAAAAGCACACAAAAATCCATGCTGTATTAAGTCACTGGAGAAATCCAGGCTTTCATTGTTAACCCCTTCGACAACTGTTGAGACTCACATGCAACTACACCTACTGATGTTCTATTACAGGACAGCTTTCCTTTGCTAACTCCTTTTCTCTCCTAGTAGGCAACTTTCAAGTATCTGTAGGAGTCTTATTATGGTATGCAATGTTATTCGAGAAGTCATGAAACCTTCCTGGCCTAAGTAAATGACAAACAAGCCAAAAGGTTTTAAAATACCATTGGGTTGCATTCTGTTCTTTGCTGGAACTGCAGTAAAAGAAATTACAGAACAAAGTTATTTTAGAAGATTCATGCGAAAAGCATTGTTGCAAAGGTTTAGCACCGTAGTTCTGCTTGCAAGTCACATTTATTCGTCTCAGTTTGGGTTTAGTTCTTTGGGGTTTTTTAAACACAAAAGAAGGGCTCTTGTCAACGTCTGTCCTTTTATTCTCAGGTTATCCTGAACATATATGCCTACCTCGATCCAATCTGAGAAACAGAATTCTGTTTTCTCCACCCACCTCTTAAAGCTAGAAAGAATGTAGTTAAAAGTGAGACAAAAACCTTGCAATGTGGCTGCTGCACATCCTGTTCAGCACCAGCTGATCAATCAGTCAACAGCTGCAGAAAGCGACGGTTACTTTAGAACCATCTTGCTAAATCAGGTGGATGTGACATGTAAGGAGTGGGCTACTGAAATATTCCACTAAGGATCAAGAGGTGCAATATATTCAACTCCACCAAGTATATTTCTAATTTTTCCCACTGCTTTTTCATCAATTTCTCATTAACGTCATACCATGTTGCTGGTGCTGCTGACTCATCTATCGTAGTTCCCAATGCCCCGTCACCCTTCTCAGAACGTCTTTCAGCAACAGAGTCACAAACATCTAGAAAAGCAAGTCAAGAGTGTTACTACTGCTTCCACTTTTTTTGCTGCGGCTTACCAGGTGACACAAGCGACTCAGACCACTTTTGTAGACTATTCACAGGATGGACTTTACAAATAACTTCAAGAAAAAGAAATTAATACCTAGCAGGACAGTGTAATCAATCCTTTTGCGCAGGTACCACCTGCAGCCACAGAGGCTACCAGCAGCCAGCACCTATTTCTGTTGCTCCTAAACGCATGTTTGAAAGGCATGATCCTATCTGCTGCTCTGCATCTATCAATCAATCATGAAACAAAAATGTGTTCCCCTCTCCTCGCAACTACAATCCCAGCCACGTGTCATCATCATCCCCTCCTCTTCACATACACATCACTTGTGTGGTGCATCAATTCCACAATGGAAAATTCTACCTACATTATCCCACCATCTTCATCTGCATTTATCAATAAATACCTCTGCAGATATACTCATCTCTCTGACCAGCGCTGCCTCAGTACAGGCAAGGCAAAGCACACTGTAAGGAAATGCTTTTCGCATTATCACAGGTATACATAGCTCGGCTCAGGGCTCTGGAACAATCAATACCAATTTTGGCACATCACTGGGATAAAGAGCCAAAGTTTAACCTCAGCAGTTCTATACTAACCCTAAGTTTCAGCTTCTGCAAAAATAAAAGGCATTTCCTTTTGTATTTACCTCAACACCACCTCTAAATTCCAAACTCACTTCAAGAAGTTAGGTGAGGTTAAAGCTCATTTTTTTTTTAAAGCTCACCACGTTAACAGGCAGAACGTTAGTTTTCTTAGTGGCTCAATTCTCAGATCAAGCATCTTAACAATAACGTAGAGAATGCCACAGACACCAATTTGTCTCAAGCTTTCTGATATTACCAGAAGCTCACAGCATTACTCACGTTTCTGTTGGTTTTATGTCTCATCGTCTCATCTTGCATAAGGAATAAGCATACAAATAATCTGTCTCCCTACACTTCCACAGCAGGCTTCAGCTATGCAGAGCAGGTTATTTATTTTTATTTTTATATATATATATTTATATTTATATTTATATATTTATATATGTATACCCAGTGGCAGAATAGACAAAATCTTGTTGCTCAAGTACGGGGACACTTACCCTTCCATCTACGTACTACGTCTGATGGGATTTTGTGTACCATTGATGCCATTTCCTCCAGACGTTGACAGGATACCAGTAAAGATGACAGAGAATTTTTTTTTTCATTAAGAGATTCTGGTGATGGAGTCTTGGTAAATTCTTCATCCAAACAAAAGTGTTTTGGAGAGCCGCACGATTCATATCTGTTTTCTGTTGCAAGAATTACAGTTTCACCTCCATTATGTGTTTGGTGCAGCTTCTCTTCACTTCCAGATGGAGTCTCTTCCAGCACTTCATAGATGCTGGACACGGACTGTAGATCTAGCTTCGGTGTTTCAGCATTTCCATGATTTTCTGAACCACCTGTTATGTATGTGCTGTCTGTTATACCAAAATCAGACTGTGAGCTTGCACTTAGGTTGAGACCTGCACTATAAAGTTCTGGAAGCGTCTCCTCAAGTATTCCCATGTGGGCAGATTCACAACTCATAGAAACTAAAAAGGGTTTAGTGTGCATCACACGCACTGAGGAACTCTGGCAGTGGTCTGAAAGTAGAACATTTGTTCTGCTGTTGTGTTCTGAACCAGTATCTTCAGTATTCATGCTCCTCTTTATATATTGAGAAGTATGTTCCTTTGGATCTTCTACAGAACTTTTGTTCAAAACAGTACATTTTAATTCTTGTGCTTCAGTTCTCTCACCACTCTCTTGCATTCCCGATGTTTCTGAAACTGGAGATTCAACGTGATCTCCGCTCACCTGCTTGTAAGGTCTGCATTCCATAGAACTTAATGGGGACTTGCTTTCTGACAAGGGAGGATCGAAGTCAGGTACAGGAGATGCAGGGACAGAGCACACAAATCTAGAGTCTGTTGCCTTCTGCATTGTAAGTCTAGCATCCACTGGCACTTCTATCATTACTTCAGTTTCGGCCAGCTCTACGTCTGATGAGCCCTCAGTCTCAGTAGCTTTTCTCCATGAGCTTCTAATTTCATTAACTAAACGGAAAACCAAGGTAAAATTTTAGTACTTTCATACTCTCAAATCAATCTGTTTTTCTTCTGTCCCTTCAGTAACATAAGTAATCCAAGAAGAAAAATGTAGAGCTGCTTTATATGGTTTACGCTTTATTTTCTTCCTCAACACAAAGGGGATACTACTACACAGGAAATAACATCAACGTTAAATCAAATTCACAGTATTCACATCTTATTAGGCCTACATCTTATTAGGCCTTCTATGCTGTGTTACAGAGAGAGCCATTAGGATAACCTCCAGCTTCACTGAAATGACGACCTTGTCTTGTGTGGTGTGTACAATGTCAATGAACTAATCACACTTCTAATTAATGAGTATTGCAAAAACAAAGTTGTAGAACTTACATAGATTTTCTGGAGTTCGGGGAATTTCTTTCCTTGTTAAAAATGGGTTCCGTGCCAGTAGGCTAATGAGATCTTCCATTGTCATTCCTTTTTCTTCACCACTCTGAGGCGACTCAGATACCACTGCTTTTGCAACCTGCAGGATGTTAGAGAAGGGCAACTCCTGAGAAAGCAAAATTATAACCTCTTTATTTCTGACAGTTATGGCTTGAAATAAATCCCATTCTCCAAATGATCTGAAGAGTCTGGAATTTCCTGACTCTTCTTCTATCATTTACTACCTAGGCTCACAATGACCACAGTGTCCTACAAACACAAAATGATGACTGGGGACTGAAACAAGACTTCAATTCCAAGTTCTCTTATCATCTTTAAAATGAGAAAACGTCCTCATATAGAATATATTCTAAGACACTAGTCAAGAACTGAATAAGCACGAAGACTAGAGCTGTATTTACGTAAGTAACACGTATTAGGATATGAAAAATAACTCCACCATTTCAGCGAAAAAGGCAATTTACCTTCCAAATCAAGCTGTGGCACATTTTACAGTAACCCTTGCCAAGAAATTCTTCAGTTATATCTTAAATAAAATACCTAAATGACAAAATACTTAGATTCCTGTTTAAAATTTCCCAGCCCCTGTTAAATATTTAACCTGCGTAACTTCAGAAACTAAAAGGACTGCTGAATTCTTCATATATGCAGCAGTTCATGGATTAAAGTATGAGAGGTGATAAAATCACACCACGATTCTGCTGAAAGTATTACTCACTTCACCATGATTTCTAAGTATAATAACTGCACAAGTTCCATGCTTTCAGGGTGTACTTCATTGGGCAGTCACTGCTAAAACTTAGTGCCACTGATTACTATCTAGCAGAAAAAAATAGCTTTTGACATACGTAGATTACAAGGAGAATTTTATGATATAATTGGTAAACTGTTCTCTGAACTTAATGACCATTTATTTAAAAATACACAAAAAACTTTAAAATAGTTTTCCCTAACCTCTTCTGCCAGTTCTTCTGTGAATTTCTTAAGAGGGTCTTCTTTTTTGACAGGAGATTCTCTCTGGATAACACGATCATCTGCATTCTGCCATGTTTCTGAAATGGCAGATTCATCCCTTTCATCTTTTAAGATCTCTGGAGGCACAGGCTCTTCCTTCCCCTTCAGAGTTTCAGTATGCAAGTTCTGGAGGAATCACAGCAATTCTTAGAAATTTTAAACTCAAGTGTCAGAATAGCGGCATGAATACACCGCTGTACAAATTCTGAACAGCAATGGCCCAACTAGTTAATAAAAGTATTTCAGTCTTGAACTCTAACTAAACACAAAATATTTTTACAATCCTATTTTAAGTAGCACATAAGTAGTGGCTACAACAGTGTGTTGCACAGGTGACTCATCTGCAACTACCTTGCACACGCTACGCTACAGTGAACAACTGTGCAATGGACAACTGTATCTCCAAGCTGCTATTAGGCCATGCTATAGCCCTTAAGTTCACATACAACTTAAAGAAACATCAAATTCTGATCACTGCTCAACAAAAAGACTGTTTCAGCAAGCAGGGAATCAGCGAGACACTGTATGCTGTACTGGAAATCAGGTGCAAGTGCACCTACTTCCTACTGTCCTTTCCTAAAGCTTAATAAAGTCCCTGACAGTTAGCTTTTGCAGTTTTACAGGACTGACCCAGATGCATACAAATAGTACTTTATAAAACAAACAAACCAACCAACCACACGCCTCCCCCTCCAAATACTAAGTCTAGGCTTCAATCAGTGTAAAATGCAAATCTAAGTTTAACTTCCTTGACAGGTAGGAAATTACTGAAGAGTAACCTTTCCAATTAACAGGTCTCTGTTTTCAGATGCTTCTGACAACTCCAAAGGCACTGAAGAGATCCCTGGGCGGCTGGGGGAGTGGAAAAAAAATTTAGACACAAAGTAAACAAGTAGCATGCAAGTCTTAGTAGAAGGCCATTACATATTGTGCGCCCCGTATCTGTCCGTTACGATTTGTCTCAATTCATCCCGGTCATCAGAAGGCAATTTTACTATAGGGAGAACATGTGACAATTAGAGCAGATTTAGCCCTAGCTGTGTATCAGCCTCCCAAAATGAATGAATTCTGAAACTTTTTCCTTGATTATCCAACAGAAAAAGATGGGATTTTGTGACACATTTTTTAAACACCTCTTCTGTATTCTGCAATCAAAGGTAAGTGAAAAGTCTTCTGCAGATTTGATAATGTTCTTTTCCCTAGATACCCTTCCATTGAATGGCCTCTGGCATCCACAGATCTGTTCCTACATGAACTCACTGATATTTAACCTGGCTACCAAAAACCTCAGCCTTACCACTTCTGAGGAGCATAGTGATAATTGTATAGCTCTCCAAAATGTAAGATGCAGCCCGCACCTGTAGGATAGAACGTTAATATTTGCTGCTACCCGTCTTTAGAATCAAAAGCACACAAAAATCCATGCTGTATTAAGTCACTGGAGAAATCCAGGCTTTCATTGTTAACCCCTTCGACAACTGTTGAGACTCACATGCAACTACACCTACTGATGTTCTATTACAGGACAGCTTTCCTTTGCTAACTCCTTTTCTCTCCTAGTAGGCAACTTTCAAGTATCTGTAGGAGTCTTATTATGGTATGCAATGTTATTCGAGAAGTCATGAAACCTTCCTGGCCTAAGTAAATGACAAACAAGCCAAAAGGTTTTAATAATACCATTGGGTTGCATTCTGTTCTTTGCTGGAACTGCAGTAAAAGAAATTACAGAACAAAGTTATTTTAGAAGATTCATGCGAAAAGCATTGTTGCAAAGGTTTAGCACCATAGTTCTGCTTGCAAGTCACATTTATTCGTCTCAGTTTGGGTTTAGTTCTTTGGGGTTTTTTAAACACAAAAGAAGGGCTCTTGTCAACGTCTGTCCTTTTATTCTCAGGTTATCCTGAACATATATGCCTACCTCGATCCAATCTGAGAAACAGAATTCTGTTTTCTCCACCCACCTCTTAAAGCTAGAAAGAATGTAGTTAAAAGTGAGACAAAAACCTTGCAATGTGGCTGCTGCACATCCTGTTCAGCACCAGCTGATCAATCAGTCAACAGCTGCAGAAAGCGACGGTTACTTTAGAACCATCTTGCTAAATCAGGTGGATGTGACATGTAAGGAGTGGGCTACTGAAATATTCCACTAAGGATCAAGAGGTGCAATATATTCAACTCCACCAAGTATATTTCTAATTTTTCCCACTGCTTTTTCATCAATTTCTCATTAACGTCATACCATGTTGCTGGTGCTGCTGACTCATCTATCGTAGTTCCCAATGCCCCGTCACCCTTCTCAGAACGTCTTTCAGCAACAGAGTCACAAACATCTAGAAAAGCAAGTCAAGAGTGTTACTACTGCTTCCACTTTTTTTGCTGCGGCTTACCAGGTGACACAAGCGACTCAGACCACTTTTGTAGACTATTCACAGGATGGACTTTACAAATAACTTCAAGAAAAAGAAATTAATACCTAGCAGGACAGTGTAATCAATCCTTTTGCGCAGGTACCACCTGCAGCCACAGAGGCTACCAGCAGCCAGCACCTATTTCTGTTGCTCCTAAACGCATGTTTGAAAGGCATGATCCTATCTGCTGCTCTGCATCTATCAATCAATCATGAAACAAAAATGTGTTCCCCTCTCCTCGCAACTACAATCCCAGCCACGTGTCATCATCATCCCCTCCTCTTCACATACACATCACTTGTGTGGTGCATCAATTCCACAATGGAAAATTCTACCTACATTATCCCACCATCTTCATCTGCATTTATCAATAAATACCTCTGCAGATATACTCATCTCTCTGACCAGCGCTGCCTCAGTACAGGCAAGGCAAAGCACACTGTAAGGAAATGCTTTTCGCATTATCACAGGTATACATAGCTCGGCTCAGGGCTCTGGAACAATCAATACCAATTTTGGCACATCACTGGGATAAAGAGCCAAAGTTTAACCTCAGCAGTTCTATACTAACCCTAAGTTTCAGCTTCTGCAAAAATAAAAGGCATTTCCTTTTGTATTTACCTCAACACCACCTCTAAATTCCAAACTCACTTCAAGAAGTTAGGTGAGGTTAAAGCTCATTTTTTTTTTAAAGCTCACCACGTTAACAGGCAGAACGTTAGTTTTCTTAGTGGCTCAATTCTCAGATCAAGCATCTTAACAATAACGTAGAGAATGCCACAGACACCAATTTGTCTCAAGCTTTCTGATATTACCAGAAGCTCACAGCATTACTCACAGTGCTTTTATCTTTGACATTTTTAAGGCAAATGACCTTCCATTTGTAATTCTGTAGCCTTTCCTTTGCAGCTTCTAGCCCTATACTTATATACTCTCAGACTGCTGGAGCAGTGCTTTCAGCTTTTTAACCAAAAGGATCTTCTCCATCTTGCTCTGCACCTTGAAATTCCAACACATTTGTCTACTATGCCATTTTTCCTAAAAGGGATTGCAAATGAGACATGATTCAAGTCGCCTCCCCCTCCTTTTTCCACCGTTGCTTTGCAGCTTGTAATTTGTAACTCTACACTAGGGACAGTCAGCACTTGGTCAATAAGCACTACCCAGTAAAATACAATCAGCTCATCAGCTGATTAGAATGTGCAATATCCATGTCTCGCAGAGCCCAGCCCCAAAACTGAAAATGTCCAGCTACCGCTCTGACACAGTAGGTGCCAAAACCGAAAGCTGCTCTGTTGCTGGCCCTCACCTTCCCTTAGTGGCCTTGTAACAGCCCCACCAACACATAAGCTACATGCTTTCTTAGCCACAAAATATTTTAGCAGCAGAATATAGAGTGCCATTCATTAATGACATAGACTCAAGCAGATGTCTCATTTCTAATTAACACGTATCCTTTATAATTAGTCTTATGTACCCCCTCCTGGGATTGTTTTCAAGAAAGAACAGGTGAATGATGTCTCAGATTAAAGCGTTTCACATAACATTCTCTTAGTTTCTGTACCCTCAGGCATAGTCACCAGCCCCTATTAGTTATGCTCCTCTTTATACTGGCAAATCAATTAAAATAAATCACATTGCTTATAAAATCTTAACCTTGCAACAAAAATACTGAAGAATCTTCACTAAAGACAATTCAAGTAATTTTCATAATAGAAATAAGTAAATAAAAGCACAGAACAGATAACTTCCCTATACAAAAATAAAAACTTGGAATTACAGCTACTTAAAAATTTTCACCGTTAAAATATTTTAATCAATGCCATGCATTGTTATAACAGTAATAATTTCTTCTCATCAAAGTGAGCTCTGATCAGCACTGTTAACCTAAAGACTGAAAGCAATCAACACAGATCAAACGGCACAATAACTGTGGAACAAGTATTTCAGAATGCACCAAGGAAAGATGCTTACCTGGGAGGACACCTTAAATTTCTTTTCCCAGCTGGACAATGAGAAACGTTTTATCTTTGTCTCTTTCTTGCTACCCCTCCAATCTGAAGCAACTGTTACTGTTAAGGTACTCCCTAGAACCCATGAATGAACCTTTGTACATGGAAATCTCTGTCAACATCTCTCATGCAAGAAAACAAAACACCAAACAACTCCAGCATTGTTCTTTTGCCGTATCAAAAACCTCAGAGAATCTCTGAGATAAGACAAGGTTGAAAAATGCAAGGCAATTGTGGCAAGAAGTCATTCAGAACCAAATTATCAGAGACTATCAAAGATACTTGCAAAAGCAAGCAGTCTTTTCAACTCCAAGTAATTTTTAACAACTGTGATGCGAGACAGGATGAACAAAAAGAAGCTTCCCCTGCTCACCCACCTGAAACTGAAAACAGATGTGGACTAAAGTCGATATCCTCATCTTCTTCTTCTGCAACATCAGAACAGGGTGGCAAAGCTCTTAATAAACCAAGTACCTTTCAAAAGAAAAAAAAATTAACACAAAGCGGCTGAAAAAAATCCACATATCGACATCAATTAACAGACAACTATTTACAAAAGCTTTTCTGCAAACCAGATTCAACATGAAACTTCTCTCTCTCTCTACTGAGTAGCTAGGTTAGGTATTATCTCAGATCCCTCTATCATCGTGAGTGTCAGAATGGAAATTACTGTTCATTCATCAAACAGATCACTTTAAAAAGTAAAAACAAAACTTAGCAGATGTTCACTGAATCACAGAATGGTCAGGGTTGGCAGGGACCTATGGAGATCACCTAGTCCAACCCACTGCTAAAGCAGGTTTACCTACAGCAGGCTGCACAGAATCACATCCAGGAGGGTTTTGAACATCTCCGGAGAAGATTTCACAACCTCTCTGGGCAGCTTGTTCTACTGCTCTGTCACACTTAAAGCAAACAAGGTTTTCCCCACATTCACATGAAAATTCCTGTGTTGCAGTTTGTGCCTGCTGCCCCATGTCCTCTCACTGGGCACCATGAAAAGAGCCTGGCCCCATCATCCTGACACTTGCCTTGAAGGTATTTGTAGACTTCTCTTCTCCAGGCCAAACAGGCACAGTTCTCTCAGCTGGTCATAAGGGAGATGCTCCAGTCCCTTAATGATCTTTGCAGCCCTCCGCTGGCCCCTCTCCAGTCGCTCCCTGTCTCTCCTGAACTGGGGAGCCCAGCGCTGGGCACAGCACTCCAGGTGCGGCCTCAGCAGGGCAGAGCAGAGGGGCAGGACACCCCCCGCACCCGCTGGCCACGCTCCTCCTGATGCAGCCCACGCTGGCAGCGGCCTTCTTGCCCACCAGGGCACACTGCTGGCCCACGGGCCACTCGGTGTCCTCCAGGCCTCCCAGGCCCTTCCCCGCAGAGCTGCCTGCCAGCAGGTCAGCCCCAGCCTGTGCTGGTGCGTGGGGTCACTCCCCCCCGGCGCAGGACCCTACCCCTGCCTTTGCTGAGCTTCATTACGCCCCCCCTGCCCCACTGCCCAGCCTGCCCGGGCCCCGCCGAACGGCAGCGCAGCCCCCGGGGTATCAGCCGCCCTCCTAGTTCTGTATCATCAGCAAATGTGCTGAGGGGACAGTCTGTCCCTTCATCCAGGGCACTGATGAATAAATTGAACAAGACGACTGGACCCAGTGCTGACCGCTGGGGGACACCACTAGCTGCAGGCTTCCAGCTAGACTCTGTGCCACAGCCGTCTGAGCTCTGCCATTCAGCCAGTTCTCCATCCACCTCACTGTCCACCCATCTAGCCCACACTTCCTCATCTTACCTATGAGGATGTTATTGAAGACAGTATCAAAAGCCTTTCTGAAGTCAAGGCAGGCAACATCCACTGCTCTCCCCTCATCTACCCAGCATCTTTCCAACATAGAAGGCTATCAGGTTAATCAGGCATGATTTCCACTTGGTGAATCCAAGGTGATTGTTTCTGATGACATTCTTTTCCTCCACAGGCTCCAGGATGACCTGTTCCATTACCTTTCCAGGGATGGAGGTGAGGCTGACCAGCTTGTAGTTTACTGGGTCCTCCTTTCTGCCCTTTTTGAAGACTGGAGTGCCACTGGCTTTCCTCCAGTCGTCAGGCACCCCTCCTGTTCTCTATGACCTTTCAAAGATGATGGAGTGGCTTGACAATAGCATCTGCCAGCTCCCTCAGTACTCAGAGATGCATCCCATCGGGGCCCATGGATTTGCATAATCTCTAACATAATCTTCCTCAACCAAGGGAAAGTCTTCCTTTCTCCAGACTTCTCTTCCCTCTGGGGTCTGGGAAACCAGAGGACCGGCCTTGGCAGTAAAGACTGAAGCAAGGCATTCAGTAACTCTGCCTTCTCTGTGTCCGTCACCAGGGCACTCACCTCATTCAGCAGTGGACCCACATTTTCCCTAGTCATCTGAAGCTCTTCTTGTTGTCCTTGACTGTCCCCACCAGATTTAATTCCAAATGTACCTTAGCCTTCCTCATCACCTTCCTCCATGTTGTACTACATCCCTATATTCCTCCCAAGTGGTCTATCCCTTCTTCCACATTCTGAAAAGTTCCTTCTTCTGTCTGAGGTTTGCCAGAAGCTCCTTACTTATCCATGCAGGTCTCCTGCCCCCTTTGCTCGATTTCCGGCTCATGGGGATGCACCAGTCTTCAGCTTGGAGGAAGAGATGCTTGAATATTAGCCAGCTCTCTTGGACCTCACCTGACTTTCAGAGCCCTAACCCATGGGATCTCTCCAAGCAGGTCCTTGAAAAGGCCAAAGTTAGCTCTCCTGAAGTTCAGGGTTGTAATGCTGCTTTACTGCCCTTCTTCCTCCATGCAGGATCCTTGAACTCCACCTCAACCAAGTCACTGCAACCAAGGCTGCCACAATCTTCATATCCCCAAATAGTCCTTCTTTCTTTGTGAAGACATGGTCTAAGTGCACACCTCATCGTGTTGGCTCCTCCACCAACTGAGCCAGAAAATTATCATCAACGCTCTGCAGGAACCTCCTGGACTGCATGAGACTAGCTGTGTTGTCTTTTCAGCAGATACCAGGGAGGTTGAAGTCCCCCACAAGAACCAGGGCCTGTGATAGTAAGGCTACCTCCAATCATCTGTAGACCTCATCAACTTCTTTTTCCCGATCAGGTGGCCTGTAGCAAACAGCCACAACAGTGTCCCACATGTTGACCCGCCCCTCAATCTTTACCCATAAGCCCTCAACTCATTTTGCATCCATCCCCCTAGGAAAAGCTCACTACATTCCGCTTGCTTCTCACACAGTTCAGACTGATGCTATACAAAAACTCAGTTTCCATGGGGAATGGACATGGACAAAACCAAAACTAATCAGCTTGCTCTTATGCTGATCTACTGTCTTGACAAGATGGTTCCATCCTCCATCTCAAATGAAGAACCAGCTGTCATTAAGACAAACGCATTTTTAAGAAAGACTACTTCATAAAGCGATTTCTGGTATATTGTGCTTTCTAATTCCCTAACCTTACATATAAAGCTTAAGTGTTGCAACGGAACACACCAGCTTAGATGTACATCCTCTCTCACTTTCATCCTTTCTCTTCCCTGAAATCAGATAAATTGAATGCTACTTACAGGACTCTGATCTAAGATTAAATTAAAAGGACACTGGCCAAGAAAGTTTTCCCACATCACTTTCCAGTCCTCCTGTTTTCTAGAAATAGATCCTCTTGTTGACAAAAGATCCTGTTGCTCTATTTTCACCCTATAACATATAAGCACAGAAAATGAAATAACACATCTGTTAGTGGAGAAAACAATGCTGCATGAAGATGGAAAGTATTACATGTTCCACTTACCCTGCAAAATCTTTGCTATGTATCAGTTTGTGCCTGCACTAAGAACTAACTGAAATTCACAACCTAAAAAGCAGCTGCTAGGTAGTCTTCATGTTTCTTACAGTGGAACTGGAAGAACTATACTAAAATACATATACACAATCAGATACACACTTAAAGTTCCCCTAAGCCAGTTTCAGATAAAAGTTTCAAAATCCCAGAACTGACTAACATAACAAGAAAAAAAAAAACAAAGTCAGACCACCTAGCAAACAAAGTCCCCAGGAACAAAGCCAAAAATATTAATGAAGCAAGGACAAAAAGCTGAAGTTACATAGAGAAAAATCTCAGTTAAACATTACACAGACAATCAAGACAACTGTATTTCCCCGAGTGAAAGGAAAAATATTGAACCAATATGTTCTCAGTATAAATTATATTATTTAAGAAAAGACTCAAAGGTAGAAAGACATGATCATTAGACTAAAGAACAGGGAACCACCGAAAATTTCCAGACAATTACCTGTTCGCTTCCAAATTCTGTAGTAGTTCATTGCAGAGCATAATACTGTTCTCAGTGAACTGAAGCAGCTGACTTAAATCACACTGACAATGTTCATCTCTCAGTGCCCTCTGGGCTTCATTTAATAACTTAATGACTGTTAAGAAATTCAGGTTTTCAGCTTCATATATATTTCCTGTGCAATGCTTGAAGTACAGCAAGCAAGAAAAAAAAAGAATGAGTGAACAGCATCAACATCAGAAAGTTAAGTCTTCTGTAGTCAGAGCAGGGATACCAAGTTCCACTTTGCAATTTTGATTCGGTCCCTGATTGCTTAATTTTTCAAAAAATGCACTGTACATTTAAGCCTCCGGTTTGTTTTCTAGAATCAGCTGTTTGAAAGGAGCCTGTAAAGAAATATGAACTAAGAAAACTTCAATCAATGAGGTATTCTGTTTAACTAGTGTTCCAAAAGATGTGGCCAGCCTAAACAGCACCATATACTACACAATGGAAATAAAAGCTCATTAGTTAAAGCAATAGTTAAACTGATCAACCTAGCTTTAACATCTAAACAACAAAAAATCAAATACTGAGACAAACCTAATGATGCAGTTACTGAACTTAAGAGATTAATGGCTGAAACATAACCAATGCCAAATAGCACCATAATCATAACAAACTTTTACATACACATCACATATTTTATCCATCCTTAAATCATCTCTTATCATCTGTGAAGTTTTCTTTTCTTAAAGGTATCTAATTACACCCCTGGGGACTAAAAAAAACAAACAAACAGTTTAAAAAGAAGGACAAAAATTACTTACTTGGCATCCATCACTCTTGACTCTGTCACACAGCAGCCTGGGAACACTGAAAACATTAGCTCCATCTAAAACGCACTGACCAGCACAATCTTCAAGCACATCAAGTACAGAATCCACTTCTTCCTTTTCTTTTTTCAGAGATGCAAGCATTTCTATTACAAGTGTCCACATACTGCGGACCTTAATAGGCAAGAAGGACAAAAACGTTACATTAAAATGTTTACCATAATACTTATCATTAGTATCAAAACTGCACGAAAGCAGAAGAAGGGTCTAGCGTAATCAGACATAGACAAGTGGAAATAACAATATCTAAGAATAAATGTTGCAGAAATGTAAGAAGAAATACAGTATGTTGCCATAGGACAAGAAAAATGCTCACCTTCTTTATTTTCTCAGTTCTATCAGTTTTGTTTTGGTCATGTTGTTCTGTCCTACAAGCACACGTAAAACAGAAGTTCAAGTGGTCTACAACAAAACTATAGTTCATATTTCATAAAATTGAATAAGAAATCAATCTTATATATGCTAACTTAGTTACACGGAAAAACACTTACTTGCAAAACTGCATCTTCAGGACTGCATATTCAGACTCTATCCGCTTTCTTTCTTTAATTAAAATTCTAGGAAAAATGTTAACAGATACCATAGATTTTTACAAAATCCCAAGTTTCTACTCTGCTATTCTCTGAATTCCTTAAAATCACTAAACAATCACGCTCATTCTTTCAAAATCTGTGTACTGAGGTAGGTTTGGAACAATGGGGGGAAAAAAACAAAACAAACAAACCAAAGCAAACAAAAAACCCACACACACACAGAACACACAGAGAAAAAAAAGAAAAAAAATGGGGAAAAAAAAAAAACAAACCGGGAAAAACTCAAAACCAACCTAAAACTTATTATCCTTGATTTCATTCACCATGACTTTGTGCAGAAAGACAGACAGGAAAGCCGCGAAGATACTTGCAAATTAAGCAATCAAGCTGTCACTTACTCTATTGCATAGGAAGAGCTTTTATTAGACCCAAGAACAACAGTGTACTAGAAACGTACATTAACAATACAAACCTCCAAATATATTCAGCAATTGTACAGTACCCAAATCCCTCAGTTTCAAAAAATCAGAGAACAGAATACTGGGGTACAAGCAGCTGGACCACCAAAGGTCTTCTGCCAAAGCCACAGTGCTCTTGTTAAATTTTTAAGCATGTAAAACCACAGTGGGCCGATTTTCAGAAACACTGGGTGCCTGAATCATGCTGAATTCTAAAGGATCTGCAGAGTTCTGATGCCTTGTTGAGAATGAAAAAAATACACAGAACTATGTTTTTTAAAGGGAACCACTCACGAGGTAAGCAAGAGCAGTAACAGTTCTGAAGCAGGGTGAGAGGAGATTCAGAATTAGAAATCACAGATGCTTAGGATACTTCAACCTCTGGAAATTATATTGTTGAGCCTTCCACTGAAAGCAAAGCCTTCAATTAAGTTACTCGTGGTCCTCTCAAGCCAAGTCTTGAATGTCTGCAGCAAAGCAGATTCCACCACTTTTCTGGGCAACCTATTCCAGTGTTCAATTGTTCTCACAAGAGATTTTTTGTTTTTAATCCAGATGGAGTTTTCCCTTAAGCACCTTGGGCCTGTTGCCTCTTGTCCTGTCCCCATACATCTTTATGAAGACAGTACCTCCATCTTCTCTACAACCACTTTTTAGAACATTGTGATTAAATCCCCTGAGCTCTGTCTTCCTCAGGCTAAAAAAAACCAGTTTCTACAGCTTTTACCCATACGTGTCAAGTTCTCCAACTCTGTGATCATTGTGGTCCTCTTCTAGAACCTCTGCTATCTTTCAATCTCTCTTCTCAACTAGGAGAACCAAAACTGAATACAGCATTCCAGGTATGGCCTTAGAATTGTCAGGTAGAATGAAATACACCTCTTGATCTGCTGGCTGTGCTCCTTTTCATACAGCTTAGGAAACTGTTGATCTTCTTGTCTACCAGGGCACACTGCTGACCCGTGACCCCAGCCAATCTCCCGCAAGCCTGGGCTGCTGTTGGGATTATTCCATCCCAGGTGCAAGACTTTACACTAATCTTTGTTAAACCTCACACAATTCTTGTTGGGCAAGTCTTTAAGCCCAGCAAGGTCTCTCTGTATAATGGCTCCCCATTCTAGTATACCTACCTTTCCTCACAGTTTGGCATCATTTGGAAGCTTGGTGGGTTTGCGTTCAATTCCATCATCCATATTCCTTATGAAGACATGGAATAGTATAGACCCAGTATCAACCCCAGAGGAAACCCACTTAGGGTCTGCCACCAGTTAAAGACTTCAAGGCATTACAAAACTTTCAGCTCACCCCTTCAGCTAGGTTTCTGTCTTTCCAAAGATGACAGAGCAGTTCTGAAATGATGCCAGGTAAGTATCTCTGCATCCTTGGATGCATTCCCTTAGGTAGCAAAGGTTTCTGTATGTGAAGTTTGGACACATGAACCTCTGCTTTACCCTCTATCAGAGGTTTGTTGCTTCTTTCACTGTTGCTTCTTGGCACAGAGACTGGGCTACTGACCTCATCCATGAACACTGAGGGAAAGAAGGATTGGGTATTTCAGCCTGTGACACTTGTAACTTAACTTACCATTTCTGTCAGAAGCAGCCATAAATCCTCTATGAACTTCCACTTCCTAATAACATATCTATGGAAGACTTTTTTCAGGCTCTTGGAGATTTAGCTAAACTTTGACCTTCATAACTACACCACTGCACCCCTGAAAAATATTTCTCTGTTTATGTCTGGAAGTCAACCTCCTTCTCCATATTAAATATGCTGCTGCTTTGGTTTCTGAGCTTTATCACTAGCTAACTGTTTTAACCAGGTTGGTTTTTTTCCACTTAAGGCAATGGACCACACTTGAGCTTCAGCAAGGATTTCTGAATATACCCTAGCACCCCTGCTAGGGTATATTCAGCCCTTCTGCTTTCCACAAGGTACCTCCTAGCAGTTTCCGGGACAAGTGGAAATTTGTTCTTTTAAGTCCAGTGCCATTATTCTTCCACTTGACTTTCTCATGCTTCTTAGGATCTTAAGTACTATAGCCTTGATTGCAGTGACCATAAGGCTCCTGTTGGCAATTACATCTCTGGAAATTTCTCTTACCTGTCCCCAGCAAATTCAAAAGAGCACCACTCCTACTCAGCACACCCACTGATTGCATTACAAAGCCATCCATGATGCAATCCTGTTTCCCCAGATTGCTAAGGCACCACTGCATTGCCTTCCCAGCAAACACCAGGGTAAACTGAAGCCCTCCTGTCCTGGTTTCAGCTGGGCTAGTTAATCTTCTTCTTAGTAGCTGTGGTTTGGATTTGGTGTGGTGAGAATAATGTTGATAACACACTGATGTTTTTAGCTGTTGCTAAATCATGTTTACACCAAGACAAGGACTTCTCAGTTTCTCAGGCTCTGCCAGTAAGAGGGCTGGATGGGTACAAGAAATGGGGAGGGGACACTGCCAGGACAGCTGACCTGAACTAGCCAAGGGCATATTCCATACCTAAAAGGTCATGCTGAGTATATAAACTGGGGGGAGTTGGCCAGGGCCAGCCGAGCACTGCTGAGGGACTGGCTGGGCATTAGTCAGCAGCTAATGTGTAATGGCCAGCAAAAATGTTGTGCATCACTTGGCTTTGTCCTTTTGGATTTTGTTCCTCTCTCGCCTTCTCTACTTTTCATTGCAATTGTTGTTGTTATAATTCTTACTATTGTATTTCATTTTATTATTAAATTGTTCTTAACCCACGAGTTTTAACTTTTTCTCCAATTCTCCTCCCGATCCCAACAGAGGAGTGGGGAAGCAAGTGAGCAGCTGCATGGTTCTTAGTTGCCAGCTGGTGTTAAACAACTTTGTGGTTGATGCTCAACATGGGGCACGAAGGGTTGAGGTAACGACAGATTTGACTAGTGTGTTAAAACAAATTTCTCATAAGTATCTATATTTGTTGAATAATCACTCACCACAATGTTGATTTCTTTGCTCTAGAAGTTGCTGCCCATGATCTCAGGGTTGTGTTACGTACTTTACTTGCAGAATGTGGTCCCTGTTGTGCTGTTTATTGTCCTTGGAGCCTGGACAAAAATTATCATTGTGTTGTACTATATAGTGCGGGGTTCTGATACAACAGGACTTGCTGGTTATGAAATTTGGTCTGTGTACTCAGTTACCATCCCCTTTGTACTTTGGGACTCATCCAGCGGGAACTATTATTAGTAAATACACCTTTTGCCTTGTCTCCCGTGGAGGAAAGAGACACCCTTCCACATCTTGCCCTTCCCGCCACGTTAATTACAGTAGCTTTGAGAACACTGAAAATTTTTAATATTCTTGGGATGCTGAAACCAGCATGACCCTATTGCTAGGAATGCTAAATGTGTTCCTGGTCTTAGGTTAAACAACTATTAAGAATACCACACAGAGATCTGTTGTCAAGTTGGATAGTTATGAGTGGAAAGGCGTGTGGGACATTATGGGCAAGTACCTAGGACAGTGGGCATCTCCAGTGTTTCAGAACTTCACCCCTGAACAAGTGCAGAATCGGGGAAAACTAACAAAATATTTGGAAGTATGTTACCACCCTGGCAGTTCCAGAGAGGCACAAAATACTGCAACGTGCTGGGGCCTAGACCATGCCTACCAAGTCCTGTTGAATGCTATTCAGCACCCTCAAGGGCAACAGAAAGTCTCTGGATCTGACGGTAAAGTGACAGGCACTGCAGCTACGCGAACCCCCACAGCAGACACTGCAGCTGAACCAGAGAACCAACCCATGCTGCTATCAGTTGCCCCTATACACAAGAAGAAATGGACAGAAGTGTCAGCTTGTTTAGCAAAGGAGGACAAAGCAGGGCCATCGCAGGAACAGGAGGAAGAGGCAGAACAAGAGGTAACCACTTGATCTCTATCCCTGAATGAGCTGCAGGATATACAAAGATTTTAGCCATGATCCAGCTGAGCAAGTTATCACCTGGCTACTTCGATGCGGGGATAATGGGGTCTAATAGTTTGGAATTAGAGGGTAGGGAAGCCAAGTAGCTGAGGTCACTTTCTAGAGAAGGGGGCATTGACAAGGCAATTCGAAGAGGGACACAAGTCCTCAGCCTCTGGAGTGTCAAGTGTGAAGGTATCTCTTCAAGGAGGACATTACATGTTGCCCAGGCAAGTGGACTGCAATAGAGAGGTATCCAGTACCTGAGGGAGTCAGCCATGAAAGAGATAATTTATTATGACCAGGACAATGCGCAGTTACCCACAGACCCCAACTAAGTCCCATGCACGCAACCCATGGGCGGAAATTTGTATGGAGCACACCATCACCATATGCCAACTCATTGGCAGTAATAACCTGGAAAGATGAAGCACCACTGACAACAAATGAAGTGGCTCACCAGCTCTGGGAATATGAAGGGAACATCTCGACCTCCCTTGTCTCAGCTATCCAGGAACTGGTCTAGCAATTCAAAAAGGATCGATCCTACTCCCCACCTGTACAGATCCACACCTCACCTACTAATAGTAAGTGCCCTTCTGCTTGAAAGGGAGAACATAGGAAGTACACACCACAGAGTACGCTGTGGTTTTCCCTGTGGGACCATGGACAGGACATGAGGAAGCAGAATGGAAAACCCACCTCAACCCCGAAGGCATGGGTACATGAATTGCAAGGAAAAATCAAAAATAAGGGTTCTTGCAGGAAGGTTGCTGCTCCAGTCTCCAGTGGGCAGTTTCCCACAGAGTAGAAGAACTGATCTTACTCCTGATCATAGGGAAAGGAATTCTAATCCACTTTTACAAGTAAGTGGAGAATCCTGTGACCAAGACTAGAGGGGCCCTGCCTCCAGCCAGGTGGATGGAACAGCCAGGTTTACCGGATGTGGCTCTGATGGCATGGCACATCAGGCCCATAGGAGTATAAGGCTTTAGCAGATACCAGTGCACAGTGTACCCTAATGCCATCAAGCTATGAAGAGGCAGAATCTGTTACTGTTTCTGGAATGACAGGGGATCCCAACAGCTAATTGTATTAGAGGCTGAAACAAGCCCAGCTGGGAGTGAGGGCAAAAGTACTCCACTGTGACTGGCCCAGAGGCTCTGTGCATCCTTGGCAGAGACTATCTCAGTAGAGGGTATTTCAAGGACCCAGAAGGGTACCAGTGGGCTTTATGTATAGCTGCCTTGGAGACGGAGGAAACTAAGCAGCTGTCTACCTTGCCTGGTCTCTTGGAGGACCCTTCTGTTGTGGGGCTGCTGAAAGTCAAAGAACAACAGGTGCCAATCACTACCACAATTGTGCAATATTGCACCAAGACTCCCTGATCCCCATTCATAAGCTGATTCACCGACTGAAGAGCCATGGAGGCATCAGCAGGACCCGGCTCACCCTTTAATAGCCCCATATGGCCAATGCAGAAGTCTAACGGAAAGCGGACGCTAACAGTAGGCTATCGTGGCCTGAATGAAGTCACAACACCACCGAATACTGCTCTGCCAGACATGCTAGAACTCCAATACGAACTGAAGTTAAAGGCAGCCAAGTTGTATGCCACCACTGACTGATAACACAAATGCTTTTTTCTCAGTCCCTTTGGCTACAGAGTACAGGCCACAATTCACTTTCAGCTGGAGGGGCATCTTAATACACCTGGAACTGACTACCCCAGGAGTGGAAACACAGCCCCGCCATCTGCCATGAACGGATCCAAGCTGCACTGAAACAGCGTGAAGCTCCCTAACACCTGCAATATACTGAAGACATCATCATATCGGGTAATACAGCTGAAGAAGTTTTTGAGAAAGGGAAGAAAATAGTCCAAATCCTTCTAAAAGCTGGCTCTGCCATAAAACAAAGTAAGGTCAAGGTACCCGCACAGGAGATCCAGTTTTGGGAATAAAATGGCAAGATGGACACCATGACATCCCAATGGATGTGATCAACAAAATAAAAGCAATGTCTCCACCAACTAATAAGAAACACAAGCTTTCTTAGCTGTGACGGGTTTTTGCAGAACGCACATTCCAAATTACAGTACGATAGTAAGCACTCTTTATCATGTGACCCGGAAGAAGAATGATTTTAACTGGGCCCTGAGCAACAACAAGCCTTTGAACAAATTAAACAGGAGACGGTTTAAGCAGTAGGTCTTGGGCCAGTCCAGACAGGGCAATATGTACAGAATGTGCTCTGCACCGCAGGTTGGGAGAATGGCCCTACCTGGAGCCTCTGACAGAAAGCATCAGGGGAGACTTGAGGTCGACCGTTAGGCTTTTGGAGCTGGGGATACAAAGGATCTAAGGCTCGCTACACTCCAACTGAGAAAGAGATATGGCCACTTACAAAGGGATTCAGACTGCTTCGGAAGCGATCACTATTGAAGCGCAGCTCCTCCTCGCACCTGTTGCCTGTGCTGGCCTGGACGTTCAAAGGGAGAGTCTGCTCTACACATCACACAACTGATGTTACGTCAAGTGGGTCATACTGATCACACAAGCTCAAACAGAAAATCCCTGTCATTCAGGAATCTTGGAAGTGATCATGGACTGGCCAGAAAGCAAAGATTTCAGAATATCACCAGAGGAGGAGGTGATGTGCTAAAGAGGTCCCATCGTATAATAAATTACCAGAAAATGAGAAGCAGTATGCTTAGTTTACTGATGAGTCCTGCCATGTTGTAGGAAAGCATCAGGGGAATGGAGCTGCTATGGAGTCCTCTACAAGAAACTGCTGAAGAAGATGAATTGAGTCAGTTTGCAGAGGTTAGACATTGCTGAACAAGAAAGGTGGCCAAAACTTCTGAATAGTGAAAGCTGTACCACTTATCTAAAGGATGACGCACCTATGTTTAGTTAAAGTCGGGGGATGTCCAAAGACCCTTACTGCAACATGACGGATGCACAGACTGCTAAGTCCTTGGGTTGGTTATCTTTAGAAGGGACATTTTGTCTTATATTCCTATTGTACATGCAACGTGGCGAAGATGGAGACTTTAAACATGACCACTAAGGAATAGAGTCTGCATAGAGACAACTCCTCAAGGACATTGTCCAGGCACAGATATATTAATGTTGTTAACTTGAAGATATACTAGGTCCTTGAATGGAATGTGCTAATAGTCCAGGTGTAAGATATGTCAATAAGTTCCCGGAAAGTTAATGAATAGACATAAGTGACTTGTATAAAGAGGGGGCTGAACGGTTCCCTCAGTATGCATGACTCTGGTGGAGCGATCCCCCATGCATCTGGCGCTGCCGAATAAAGATAACCTCCGCTCGCCTGAATATTGCTGACTGATTCTTCAAATCGATTCACCTCTTAGACTGACTCATGGATGGTGGCAGATGCCCTGTGAGGGTGGTTGCAATAATGTAGGCAGAGCAACTGGCAGCACAAAGGTAAACCCATCTGGGCTGCTGCATTGTGATATTGTATGAATTCACTGTAGGATAGAATAATGACAACCTCAATGTGTATTGTGTTTGTCAACATCTTGTAATGCTATCCTGTTATCCGCCGGCACCTTGTGAGGCTGTCGACATCCTGTTATCTGTCGGCATCCATCCCCTGTGTGTTGTGTCTGCTGACACCTTGTGAGGCTGTGGACATCCTGTTACCTGTTGGCATCTTAACACCCAAGGAGGAAAGACAGATAGCAAGAGCTGATTGAAAACAGCCAGCTCAGCATTTTCTGGCAAAAGGTGAAAAGTACACCTTGAGGAAGACCTACGGCCTTCCTCCCAAAGACCACCGCCCACGTCCCGAGGACCCCTCCCCACAATTCATGGAAGAATTTGCACAAGCACAAAAGACTGATAAGCTAATTAACGTACGAAGCGAGAGTAGGCGGGTTTAGGTAATGACTATGTATAGGCGTTAATTGAATAGTCATTGGTTTATGGTATAAATATAAGATAGTTAGTTACTTTGGACATGCACGTTAGGCGGAAGGATCCCCCGTGCATCCAGTGCTGCCAATAAAGGATACTTAGTCATGAAGAAATTTTGACTATGTTCTTTAAATCAATTGTGGCAAGATACCGCTGCCGGGGTGGAGAACCTGGTTGTGAAGGTACACCAAATAGATGCTCACACACCCAAGTGTCAGGCCACTGAAGAACATCAAAACAACCAGCAGGTAGATCAGGCTGCTAAGACTGAAGTAGCTTAGGTAGATCTGGATTGGCAACATAAAGGTGAATTATTTATAGCTCAGTGGGCCCATGATACTTGGAACCATCAAGGAAAAGATCTGACATATAGATGGGCTTGGGATCAAGGGGTGGACTTGACCATGGACAGGACCACACAGGTTACCTGCAGGAGGGGGCCTGGAAATCAGGACCATAAGTAACAATCAGTTAGCTGAAAGGAATGTGCTTGAACTTGTAGGCCACAAACCCTGGGAGGACAAGGAATGTGAATAGATAACAATCAACAGGATGAGTCATGCCAAGAAAAGATAAGGGAATGAGGAACAGATGTTGCCAAGGAGAAGTAACATGTGGCTGTTAATTGATGACTGTAAACACTTAAAGTGTCCTTTGTTTGTAGCTAACCAGTCAGGGATTGCCTAGTATGTAATGCTTAGCTTAAAGAACCAATCTGTTTAAAGCACGCAGCTTCTGAAAACATATATAAACTTGTGATTGCGTACAATAAATCGACATCTTGCTTGCATCAAGCTACGTCCCGTCTCTTCATTCGCCGCAGTTACCTATGAATGTGAAACCTGCACTGCAATTAAGCAAGCCAAGCAGTTAGTCTCTGATACGAGGGGCAACAGCTGAAATATGGGGAGGCCTGGCAGACTGACTGTATCACACTCCCACAAACGTGCCAAGGCAAGCGCCATGTGCTTAAAATGATGGAAGCAACCACCAGATGGCTGGATACTATCCTGTGCCCCATGACACTGCCTGAAACACTGTTCTGGGCCTTGAAAAGCGAGTCTTATGGTGCCATGACACCGCAGAAAGAATCAAGTCAGACAACAGGACTCATTCCCAAAACAACCTCACAGACACCTGGGCCAAAGGGCATGGCATTGAGTGGGTATATCACATCCCCTATCATGCAGCAGCCTCTGGGAAAATCAAATGATACAACAGATTGTTAAAAGACTACACCGAGAGCAACAGGTGGTGGGACCTTCATACGCTGGTATACACATTTAGCAAAAGCCACCTGGTTAGTCAATGCTAGAGGAACTGCCAGCCAAGCTGGCCCTGCCCAGTCAAAGCTTTTACCTACTGTAGATGGGGATAAAGTTCCTGTAGTGCACCTTAAAAATATGCCGGAGAAAGCAGTCTGGGTTACTCCTACCTCAGGCAAAAGCAAACCCATCTGCAGGATTGGTTTTGCTCAAGGACCTGGATGTACTTGGTGGGTAATGTAAGAGGATGGGGAACTTCAATGTGTGCTTCAAGGTAATTTGATTTTGGGTGAAAACATTCAAACTGTGTTATGTTAATTGTTACAAAACACTGTATATTGACACTTCCATATACTTAAGGCGTCCACCTCTGCCATTCCGGATTTGAACATCTGAAGCTGACTTCCTTCCAACTGCCATATTAACCAGGAATGAATTTTGATGAAACCAGACCAGCACCGTGGTGATAGAATCAGAACTGGCTTTAACATGCAACAATCCCAACACCTCACACCATCTCTCCTGCCTTGAAATTTCAACTGTTACGACAGAACGAGCCCAGTATCATGGACCAAATTAATTCAATGGACTTTTAGAGGGATTGTCCATCCTTATATCAAAGCACAGGGAAGGTGACAGTGTTGGAAAGTCTAGCCTGACATAAATGGTATGGAATAAGGGGTGGATATTGTCCCGGGGGGGATCTGGCCAGGGCCTGCCAACTGCTGCTCAAGGACTGACTGGGTATTGGTCAGTGGGAGGTCAGCAACTGTACTGTGCATCACTTGGGTTTTTTCTAGTTTTGCATTTTATTCCTCTCTCCCCTTCTTTCATTTTCATTACAAGTGGTGGTGGTACTATGATTATATTTATTTTTATTTCAATTATTAAATTGTTCTTATCTTGACCCATGAGCATTACCTTTATACCCCATTCTCCTCCCTATCCCAACAGGCAAGTGGGGAAGTGAGCGACCAGCTGCATGGTTCTTAGCTGCTGACTGGGGTTAGACCATCCAGTCCTGTAAACAATCCCACTCAAGTTCTGTAAATTCCACTGATATATAACCCTGTGTCTGCACAGGAAGTTCTCGTTATTCCTTTTCTCAAACAAGAATGAAAATAGCACAATTTTGGTAAAGTAGCTAAGGATTATCATCATGGTTCAATCCCAGCTAGCAACTAAGAAGTCACTCGCTCCCTCCCGCCGCAGTGGGATCAAGGAGAATCAGAAAGGTAAAAGTGAGAAAATCTGTTGGCTGAGATAAAAGACAGTTTAATAGGGAAAGCTCAACACGTAGGTGTTCAGCCATCTCCAGGAAAGCAGAGCTCCATCACACATAATGGTTACTTGCAAAGACAAATGCCATCACTCCAAACATTCCCCCTTTCCTTCTTCCCTCAGCTTATATACTCAGTATGATGTTCTATGGTATGGAATATCCCCTTGACCAATTCAGGTCAACTGTCCTGGCTGTGTCCCTTCCCAGTTTCTTGTGTTCCTCCAGCCTTCTTGCTAGCAAGGCCTGAGAAACAGAAAAGTCTCTGACTTAGTATACAAACACCATTTAGCAACAACTAAAAACATCAGTATATTATCAACAATTATTCTCACAGCAAATCCAAAACACAGTACGGCATCAGCTACACCAGTTACCAAGAATATTAAGTTATCTCAGCCAAACCCAGGACAATGATGTAAATAAAATGTGTCCCACAGTGGTTAAGCAAAGACTAAATGTTTCATCTTGAGACAGTTATATTCTAAGATGTGACCCTTCAAATGTTAAGAAATCAGTACTATACATGCAGAGCTCCCTGATCATTTTTAATGCCCAAGTAACCACATCTTCCAAAATCCAGCATCTCCTAAGTGAAGAACTAATTTATTTAGACTACTATGCTTCACAAAGTCCCTATACACAGCAGAACAGTCAATTAAGGGAAGTAAAGGAGGAAAAAATGGGGAGAAGCTCAACAGAATTCATGATGTAAAGCAGATGCAGCCTCCTCAAACCCTTTTAAAAACACACACACAAAAGTCAGCTTTTATGAAAAGACTCCATTTCTTTAAATGCATTACTTACTGTGCTTTCTCCTCATATTCCTGAAGAACAAAATCTTCCCTTTGAAAAACTGTCAGAAGTTTATTGTATGCAACTCTGTGTCTTACATCTGCCATGTACATATACTCAGGGCTCAACTCTACAGCAAAAGGTACATCAGTCCCTAAATGGAAATTAATGTTTGGATTAATTACATCATTTGCTTTTAGCAAATAGACAGCTTCCTAACCTACCTAGTTTACATAGATTCACAAATCAAGAAGCCCACTGTCTTTTTTGACAGTTCTTTCTGTTGTATATATTTTCATTCCCTCACTCTCACACCCTTTACCTATTCTTTATGTTACCAAAACAATACAAGATGACTAGAATGGACAGTTCTGATCTTCAGAATTCCCCAAGTTGTAAGAATATAGTATAGTGATCCAGTACTTTTGGACCAAACCATTGCTTGTATGGGTAACAGCGTACAGCATTACTCAGATGAATCTTGAAGCGAGACCCATAATGCAATACAAAGCAAACCAATCTGTATCATTCTATCAGTAGTAGCTCTGTGCAAGCACACAGAACCCTGTAAAAGATTTTGAACTGAGCAGTCAACTCAGAACTACTTAGTGCTCTTGGCATATATTAAAGACTTGATGGATGCACTGTCAAACACAACAAATTATGCATTTTTATTGTTTCATTACGGCTTACCTACAGAGTCATTTTTCAGCTCCTTAATCACTACACGTCTTGCCAACTGATAGAACATATGAATGAGCTTAGGACCAAGAGGAAAACTAAATACAGAAGCTGGAATTTGTAGAACACAGCCTTCATCTTCATCCTAGAAAAGTTACATCAGTTTTAAACATAAAACTAACCTAAGAAATAAAGCCTAAACAACAGCTATCAAACATTTAGCTGAGTACCAAAATACTGCAGCTTATTCGCTATCAAGCCTGACGCAAAGCTAAACTACTTTGCCACCACAGCTGATATTTTAACTCCAGTCAGCAAAAGAGACTAGAACTTTTTCCATGTTCCCCCACCATCCCTAATTTTGCATGCAAAAGACAGTTTCAACACAAAGACTGAAATCAGTGTTGGGTAAACATTAGAAATCTCCATCCTCCTAACTCCTCACAGGTAATCCCTACTTTTGAAAAAACACTCAAGTTTTCTTTCATATTTTCTACTGAAGTCCTTAATCAGTGTACTTTCTTCTGGTTTTATCTTACTCAAAGGTACTGCATTGTTGGCTTTCACCTTGTCCACTGCTACGGAAAAATAAGCATTCCAGTACATAAAGACCTGATTTCTAGAACTGTCATTAAAAGAAAAGGCAGCATAAGAAGATAACGTAATAACCAGTGATACCTTAAGCAATCAGTGCTTGTCTGTCTCTTTTGCTACAGAAAGTTCACTTTAAACTTTAGTCTGAAACCGCTTTCACAATAATGAACACCTTCCCAGGCAACCTAAGCAAACATGTCTCAAGTTGAAGAAAATTATTCTCACCCAGAGCCGAGGAACCCTCCACACCTCTGTTTAATCAAATACCATTATCCTGAAGCAAGACACAGCAGTTTTAAGACCAAAGATTAAGTCTCTGTCATTCATCTAAATTCCACCATGCCACAATCTTTTCCTCAAACAAGTCTTAAGATAAACCATGTGAAATAAGACACAAGGTAAAACTGAATTCTTTAGTAAAACAACCTGATTTAAAACTCTTATTTAAAAGCACTACATATTCTCTCAAAAATGAATGCAGTCACAGAAACCCGAAGAGCACCAATTTCCACTCCTCATAATACTCACTGCCACATCTTTTAGCCGTCTACAGTAATTCTTCCAAAACTGAGGCACTGCAAAGAATAATGAATAGCCACAGTTTCTGCATTTAAAAAGGATGGGAAAAAGAAGGAAAAAAAAAAAAAAAAAGCAGTATCAAAACATGTTCAAATACTCAGTTATCTAATCAACCACTACATAAGCAATACTAAGACAAAGATTTCTTAGCGATGCCTGCTGGAGGAGCCAGCATTTAACCTTGGTCAAGAATAGCTAAATGATATTTATCCAGTTACAAGGTTTTCTTGCCATAATAAGCTAAATGCAGACTTCAGAGACAGATTTGTTTGCAACTCTTTTTAACTCAGGAGAAGGGAAGAAGGAAATTTTTGTATCATTGATCTTTCTCCAGGCATTTCTTTAATGCGTAAGCTCCAATAGCTCAGCCATGTAAGAAAAAGCATTCAAGAAAATGGAGACTTCTTCCCACATGGAAGATCCTGGCTGCAGTCCTTAACTGGGAAATGTTACTTGCTCTTTGGTCTGGGAAAGGAATAGGAAAGGTAGATTACTTTGCGGCTAGGAAAGTTTTTACCAAACTTGCCAAGTTACAGAACCTATCAGAAACAACTTTAAGTAAAGGATTGTTATAGTTGAATTGAAATAGCTAAAGTCTGAAATAAATTCACTAAGTATTTATTAAGGCAGGAAAGCAAAAACAGCGTGCTGGGCGGCCGGGGAGTCACAGCTCCATCCAGGCTCCCAAATTCCAACAAGTAACACAGCCCTTTTAATCTCAGCTTCAAGGCCAGTTTAAGCAAACAGTTATGCTCTCAGTCCCGTAGCAAGAAGCTGTACATTACAAACTATTTTTACAGTAAAGTCTAGACGAAGACAAAGTTGTCATAGTAACTTGAGATTATGGTTTTGTTACCGAAATCTCAGAATGAAGAACTTATCGACACCAATGTGATGTAGATAAGCAGACACTTCTTTATTGACGGCCTGGTGCGTGAGCGAGTCCTCTCACGATCAACGCACACCAAGTCTCAAAATCAGACACCATATATAGAACTTATTCATACATATTCATTAAGTATTCATGCATAATCATAATATTTCCCGTAAATCATTAACATATTCTCCTCCTATATCTGATTCTGCGCAGTAGAGCTTAGAAAGGTCTAGAAATGGGTCTGGGGTACGATTTAGGGAGGTGGTATATGAGTCGGTGGTTGCGATCCCCCCTGCCGGAATTACCTTTTACTAAAGTTCATGATTTCTTGGCAGGTAATTACAACCTGTTCCAGTCAACTCTCCCCGGTTTCCATTAATCTTATATTCTGACATTTCAATACACCTTCTACATACAGAAGACTAGTCAAATACAAATAAACCTTTCAAACCCTAAATTTATTACCTAAGTTTTAACAATGGTACTAGCCCATTCTTCTAGCCTTGGTACGGGATGTACAGAAGATCTCATAGCAGCTTTTACTGTGCAACTGTAAGTTTCATTAAAATATATTTCTTATCCTTCTATACTTCTATTTTATGAAATTATTTTTATAAAATCAAATAATCAATCAAATAAAGTCAATCAATCTTAACTTATTAGCAAATCTATAACAGTTTAACACTGGTCTTGAGGAGGTACATCTCCAACCTCATGGTTAACAGTTATCTCTTTTCTCACCAGACAAAACATTCTCAGATCTGTTACAGCAAGATCATTCCTTTTGTTAAAAACCCCTTTGATCAGCAAATTACCCTTAGTTACTTATTACAGGATGGTTTCTGATACATTACAGAGTTGTGATCAAAACAAAACCAATTTTCTGACTTTCACAGCGTTCCCCATGAAGCCACTTCCCCACCCCCACCCTCCAGCAACTGCATAAACCATACCCTTGATTATATGCACAGCAGCAACCTCACAAGCCAAGTACTTACTTTAAACTTTCCTCTGCAAGGTTCTGATCCAGCTTAGTAAAGATGAAGTGGGCAATGGCGAGAAACTGGGTGTACGATGCATCAAACGCCACCCTAACAGACAAACATCAGAAGCAGTTAGGATGCTGAATTAACACCGCATTTTTACCGGCCGCTTAAGGTTACAAAATACTGCATTATATTATATTATAAAGTGTTGCAAGTGATGTATCGATTACCTTATTTTCTGCATAGTTAAAAACACACATTCTCCAGCCTATTTAACAAAGCTTAAATAATTTCGGGAAGAGCGTTTTACTCTCAAAGACGTTTTCAAACCAAGAGGTATGGCGCCTGCCAGTTCACTTTTTCCATACCACTGTGCGGGATGCGTCAAGGGGAGAACAGGAGTTACTATGATTTCTGGGTTTCACTTCTTCATAGCTAACACAGGTCACTACAGCAGTTCAGGCGCTTCCTCTGTCACCATCGCCACTGGCACCGAACCCCTCGGCGGCCGTAGCCAGACCCCCTCGTCTTGACCTGCAGAAGGGGTCCCGTCCGCCGCCGCCTCCGCCCCGCTTCTCCCTCGTACTTACCCTCCGAGACCCGAGCTGGCATTGCCAGCGCCCGGGTCAAAGCCCAGGGCCCCCACGTACAGCCAGAAGTCTTCCATCTCCCACCTGCTTCCCATAGCGCCCAGCCACTGGCGGAGCACCCCCCCGCCGATGCATGCAGCAGCGCAGCCGCCTCACGGCCGCCAAGATCTTCCCGGGCCCGCCAAAATCTCCCGCGCGCGGGCCCCGCCAAAATCTCCCGCGAAACTTCCGCCCGGCCCTCGTTGCCTGGAAACGGAGGAGGGAATGGCGCGGCACGCCGCTACATCGTGCCACCGTTACGCACGGGCGGGCGCCTCCCGCCGCTGTGACGGAAGCGGCGCCGGGTGAGCCGCAGGACGTCACCCCGCCGCCGCCAGCACGACCACGACCACGCCGGGCGGCCCCGGAAGAGGCCGGGCCCCAGTAGGGGGCGGAGAGCGGCGGCCCGTCGCTGGGAGCCCGCGCCGAGCAGCCTGAGCCGACCGTAGGGGGCGAGAAGCCCCGGGCGGCGCTTGGGCCAGGCGAACTGCAGACGGTTTAGATTGTTTTGTAACCGATTTACAAAATTTAATACGAGGAACGAGTGAAACTCACACCGGCAGCAGGCTGTGTCGTTCAAACGTTTATTCCAAGGCATTTCAGTGACTAGGATTCACAGCTTCCACAAGAGCCAAGCGCTAGGCGACACGAGAGCAGAGGTGCCATGTGCCAGCCGCCGCGCCGTGTTCCCCGGCCGCACAGAAGCAGCACCGTGCAGCATCCCCAGCCTTGCTGCTGCCACCCCGGATCTCTGCGGGAGGAGCCCCCCGGTCCTCGGAAAGAGGCGTGAGGAGCCTGCCCCCAGCCCCGCTCCCATTCACCCCGACTCCCACAGAAGTCGCTGTGCGCAACCAAATGTGGATTCGACATTCCTTAGCAAATACCTGAAGTGTTTATTTAAACATAAAAAGCTCATCGCCGTCACCAGAGGTATCCCCACCTTCTCTTTTGTTTTTTGTTTTTTCAATTCTTTTGCCCTACATCCATTTGTATCATTGTCCTTACTTTTTACAGTCTCTCCCCCTTTCTTTTTTAACCGTCATCCTCATTCCTGGAAAACTTTACCATTTAAGCATTTACCATCTTCTAGTCTCAGGCCCCACAACTGACAGCATCAGGGTGGCCAAAATTTTTGCACACAGAAGGCATGTAGAGAGAAAGGGAGTCTTTTTGTGCATAAAGCAGTCTTGCCAAAGGGAAGCTCTAAGCTCTGTAGGTACAGAGCCTTACAAAAAGAACCTGAGAGAATCCGAGGCAAAGTCTCTTACCCCTTCCAGCAGCAAAGAGGTAGATGCAGAAGTGCTTTTCATGTAGACTGAAAGGGGAAAATTTGTGGGCAAATCCTCATCAAAAACTCCTTTTGTTGGCAGCCCTTTATGCAAAGCACCGGAGTGTTCTCATGGCTGCTGCCAGCAGAACAAATCATTAGCAAAGTTGAGATCAGTTGGATACACTGGTTAGGCTATACCTGGCTTGTAGAATGGGAGTTTGACAGCCATGCTAATGAATTAATGTAGCATGCATTCCTTAGATAGAAAAAAAATCAGAATTTTGATGCAGCTAAGTGAAACAGTGATTTAAAAAATATCCCCAAAATCCCTAAGCTAGGCAGGTTCACTTAAAAGAAGAAATCTAAGTTAAACATGGCAAAAATACATTGTGTCAAGAAGACATTGTTATGCCTCTATTCAGCTCTCTGCCCTGTACTGTAAGGGCCATTTGTGCGTGAAAAGTCTTGTTGATCATCTTCATCCAAATCCAAAATGTCTGGGATATCGTCCGACTCTGAAGACAGGTCTGTAATAGTGAAATCAGGAACCTGTGTAGGAATGAAATTTCAATGAATTTAAAAGTAAACCCAAACAAATTTCTGCAGTAATCACTGAAGTCAAAGACGTTCAGCACCTCTAGAAATCACACGCAAAATACCAAATACAAAGTGAAATATGCCCAGTCACACATGAAACACAACATTAAGACAGACCAAATACTACACAAGATGCAGACCCATTGCTTAGCACACAGGGCTTTAGAGATGGAACAGAGCTAAACTTAGTGGAGTGTATTTAGTGAAATTGGTTACCAGAAAATTAAAAAAAGGAAGTTTTTAAACATATTTTGCCTTTATTCTTTCCTTGGGAGCAATGGGCTATACAAAGGAACCTGCCCTGAGGAGCTTGATACGGATTGCCCTGTACTGCTCTGCCTGCCTACCACATCAAGCCTTTCCCAAGAACCAAAGTATCTGGAACTGCAATCCCACTTTGGCTTCCGTTTTAACTGCATGTAGAGTATTCTGCACTGTTAAGCACCACCAGGTTTCAGGAATTGCCAGAGACATTAGTGGATGCATGGATGTTACACACTTCTAAAAATGTTGGCTAAGACACTTAGGAGCTTAAATCCCAACCCTTAAGCCCCCTTAGGAGGACTTAGACTACTTAGGCACTTCTGAAAAATGGGATATAATTAAGCAATTTCGTCATAACCACAAGATTTTTGCCCCAAGTGAAAAATATTTGTATCTATAGTTTCATTAATGGTAACCATTTTAACGCAGGTGATGTGACATACTTGGAGCAACATACAGTATCAGCACAGAACGATGGCTGCATGCTGACAGGACTTTGGTTCTGCACATACAAGAAGCAGCAACTTGGAAAGGCTTCCAGGCATTTGTGTAACTTAAACTCAGTGCTGTCTGGAGAAGCAGTTTTAATCCATTCCTTAACTGCAAAACACCTTGCTTACGACTTGCTTTCATGACAGACAGTGTGCAAGATAAATGTGTGCTTTGCTTGCTATGGAAGACATTGGAAAAAAGAAAACACATCAAAGGATAAAAGGATTACTGTTTCAGCTACCAGGTTGTAGACAACATTAAAGCAGGGAACACAAATCAGTTCCTTAAGAGAACTCATAAACCCTAAGGCACCAGGGACTTACGACTAGTAATTGAAGTATGAACTAAAACTAAGCTTCAGAAGAATTTAAGCAGCATGTCACTTATTAGGCACTAACGTGAATACAATGAAACATGTAACCACTTTGAGAAACTAAAATGAAATCAGTGATCTTTGTCTCCCAAAAAACCAAAAGGCACTAGTAACTGAGGAGACACATCTTTCTACCAGCCGGAATTATCTTGCATCTTTCTGCTTATGGTAGTTTACCTTTTAGTAATTTTACTAATTACTGCACTTACAGAAATCACTAAGCTAGCCCATTATCAGCACATGACCCTGTATTTCATATTGCAGTACAAATGGGGATGTCTTAACAACACTTAGGCCAAGTAGTCCATATGCAAACTTGTTTTAAAATGTGCCCAAACAGATGGCTTAAACAAGTGGTTTTATTCTATACTTACACTGAGCAGGGCACATGACCATGTTAGTTGTGTCTGTCAAGTGACAATTTTCACCACATCCTAAATTTAAGACACTTTTATAACCACGCCATTCTTGCTGACAATAGGATAAGCACTGAAATTTGATACCATGCTTTCTTAATCTCCTTAATGCACACATTATAAGCAACTGACTCCTTTAGCATACTAGTAAGACGTTCACAGCCATGAAAGAATTTCAGATTGGAGTGTATCTGTCAGCATCAGAATAAAGCAGGGCTTATGTCAGTATGATTTATCTGTTCTGGAACATGCTAAATTACATTAGGACAGTGTATTCTGACACCTGCACCAGTCTAACCAAAACAATGCAAAGCCCTTGGTGTTACAGGCTTGCTTAGGTAAAGGACCTTGACCTCCATTACCACTTTTCACACTTGACAGGAAGTTGAAACACAACAGTAAGTCAATTCTTGCAACAAAGAATAAGGCCAGATATGACTCCTCCTGGTGACAGTTCTCCATAGGATGCAATTGGATCATTTACACAGAACAGTGCAAAACTTGCAAAATCCTTGCATGGAATAGTGCAAAACATACTTCAGTGTTTAACATTTGTATATGAAAATTGCAAATGTCAATACTAACTTTAAATTAATCCATTTTTTCTTAATGGGTTTTCAGAACTCAACCACTAGCAATTTGAGATGGTTCTTATTTGTGCACTTTCAGAACAAGCACTTATTTTTAGTCACAGAGACTGTATTACCCAAAAGAAAATTCCCATCTTAGTATGAAGAGAAATACATTTATCATAACTGTGCACAAAACCTCTAGCAAGCTGTTTCATGTAAGACTTTCTGATCACGCAAATGACCAACAGATCATGCTTAAAAAATTAGTTACATGCTGTTTCCTCTTTTTAGTTAGATGGCTTAGGTAAGTTTTTGGGTCGTTTATTGTTGTTTGGGTTTAGGGGTTTTTTTTAATAAAGTAATTCATCAGTTGTTTCCAAATACTTTCACCTACTTTACTGGCTATATAGTATTACTGTAAGTTGCAGTTTGGAAAAAAAATAAAAAAAGACATCTTAAGGTATGTGAGACATTTTAAAAGCTTTCCATCTTTCTTCAGTTTAAGGCAAATAGCTTTATCCCTGCAACTCCAGCTCTTACAAAAATCCTCTAATTTGGATTTGACCAATGCATATGCTGCTATGAATATGATGTTTGTTAAACTTTCATATCATATGGAGCTATTTACAAATGTTTGTATTTAAAACTTTTGTAGCTAAGTATTATCAGCAATGATAGAGTAGCTGTCTGTTAAGTACACCCGGAAGGTGGAAGTTCCAACTAGCATGAATGATTTTTTTATTATCTCTTGAACAGAAACAATTATTTTCTGAACGCTACATAAACCATAAATAATCTTATCAGTGATTACTTCATTAGCACTCTGTTGCCATCCTAGTTTTTTGCACGACTAGCAACCTTTGACACACTTTTCCATTTCATCTAGTTTTTCTGCCTTGCTGCAAATAGGATCAACTATTTCCTATAATTTTCAACGTACCTAATCTTACCTATTTTAAAAGGCTCCAAAGATTTCACAGCTTTCTAGCCCAAGCTATATCCTCAAAAGTGGTTTTGGACTAAGAGCAGGCAAATTTCTATGCAGCGTAGCTAAGCTGCTTCATACATGCAATTACAGAGAAACAGCTAAGCTAACAGGAAAAATTTATGAGTAGACTCTGCTCTGTCAATATCTTAGGTTTTCCTCCTCCTGTTTGAGAGTTTTCAGCAATTATCAGCATGTACTTCAGATTCAGTCCACTGTGGGGAAAAAAAAGCCAAAGAGGTCCACATAGTTCTTGCCTCCAGCAGACATTTTAATAGTCACCCTAACTCCACTAGAAAAAAATACCCAGTTTTGTCTGTATTCTAATTACAAGTCTAGAACCTAAGGATATGCTGTACTAAACTACCAACAAGAAGATAGCCTGGCAAGCTACAGTTGCAGTTCAGTGCTGTCATTACGATGGGAGTCATAATTTCAGCCCAGAGACGTGTTCAACATAAGCCAGAAATATACTGAACTGCTGCTATTCAGCCCTCTTTTCCCCCCAAGGAAGGGTACCTAGTTCTACTGGGAGGGTGGACAGAAGCTTACACACTCTTGGCAGGGGGGCTCCAGGAGCCAACAGAAGAATCACACCCCAGAAGAGCATGACACAGGAACTTGCGTACAGCATTTTGGTGTAACAGGCTTTACCTGTTACCATTAGGTAAGCAATTAACCAGGCATTTCTCCATTCATGGCCATCAGTTGTGGGCCAGCTGTCAGAAGTCAAAGGAACTTTTGCACAGAATCCACCCACAGTCCACAGTGAGGGCAAAATAATTTGGACGTCTAGGCTGGTAATATTTTCCCTTGTTTTTTACTTCATCTGCTCGCTGACATTTAGCAAGGCTGGACAGGCATCTAAGAGAGTCCAAATCAGTAGTCCAACTTAAGGCAGAACAGAGAGAGGTATTGCTTTTGCATTAGTACTAGGAGGTGCTGCTTATTCCTCAGTCCCCAAAAGACAGTGAGCACTTTGAATATCTAACTTGATGGATCACCTCAGAACAAAAGCTCACAGGCATCAGATTTTAAAATACATGTAAGAATGGGAATTCCCTTCTTTGAACTACCAGCTGCTCCCAGACCAGATTAGTCCCATTCTGTTCCTCAGCACCTCCACAACAGTAGATACACTTTACAAGTTATTACAAACAGAGATTAAAAAGAATATTCTCTGGTTGACTCATTCAATACTTGAAGTAAACAGAATGAATTGCTGAAAGAATTCCAGAAGCCTTCACACAGGCCCTAGCTGGAAAGAAGTCTCACTATCTCATGTCAATTTCTTGTTAAACAGCCCCCTTACAAAACCCAAGTATTTATACCTGGAAGTTACAGAATCTTTATCTGTAATCCTCTGTTCTTTCTTTTTTTAATACTGTGCTTAAAACAGTCTTGATGCAAGCCCTCTCACAGTAGGCTACAGTACATGTCATTTGCTTTAGTGCCCACGTTGTACCAGCAGTAGAGAGGTATTGCTCCATGTAGCAACATGCCACCAGGTGGCAAGCTTCCTCTGAACTCTTTATTTTCCTTTACACTTCCTTGGTGACCTCTGAAAATGGTGGTCAGCATTGCTACACAAAACTCAAATTTGCACAGGGCAGCATGCATTAAGAACAGAGACACAACTTACCTGGACAGCCCTAAACCAAGAAAGCCTATTTCTCAGTGACTGTAATTCTCTTCCAGGAGAGGGATTCACAGAATCTACTGAGGAATGATTGCACCCAAGTAGCTGAGTGTTAATATATGCTAGTCACTCAAGTTCAGAAGAGGGTAAATAAAGTTAAACAGGTTAAAACTGGTCTTTGCAGCCAAGTATATACTGTTTATAGGGAGCCAGCTGCCAAAGCAGCTGGCCAGCAGTCCCATGCACACAGAATACCTACTGCAAAGTTAGGACAGGGCATTTTTTTTGTCTGTATCCTTCTCTTCTCAATATATCCATCAGCTCACAGGTTAGGTCATCATTAAAGGCAAGCAACAGAAAACACCAAAAAAGCAGCAGTAAAGCTAAGCTAAGACTGAATGGAAGGATGCACAGGAACTCAAAGGAAGGAAGGACATGCTGCAGCAATCTCTTACCTATCTGTACATACGCACACACATATATTTTCAATGCATGTCTACTTCATTTGCATTTCAGGCTTGCTTTCTGCTGGACTCAGTTTGAAGGAGTCACAGAACAGCAAGTTACATTTGTTTTAAACACCACTGAAATGGAGACAGACTTTGGCTACTAAAGCATTTATTGCTAATATACAAAATGAATTACAAAAAGATGGCTACAAAAAAACCAACAACCCACACAACATCAGGCACCTGGGTACAAACAGCATGAATCTTGTCTTTATACTGTATATTAGAAAAACATGTTGATAATGATTTGGTCTGTTACTGCAACAGGCTCACCAGGGAAGCAGTCATGGCACCAAGCCTGTCAAGAGTTCAAGGAGCATGCAGACAACACTGAGTCATATGGTTTAGTATTAGGTAGTCCTGCAAGGAGCAGGGAGTTGGACTCCATGATCCTTATGGGTCCCCTTACAAGTTTAGATACTCCAGAATTCTGTGGTCAGGTTACTATGTTATACAATAGTTAAGTTTAGATAGTTAATAGTTAATGTTAACACTGTCACAGCATTTAAGTAACTCCAGCTGACTCATTCAGAAACCCCACTTTCAGCTTTGGCATTCTGTACTCACAGACCTTTTGTCATGAACTGTGTAGCAGCAGAATTTGAGACAGTCAAATCCATAATCATCAAATGTCTGAATTCCATATTTGCTGTGGATCACACATCTAGCTAGACTGCAGGGCTTTTAAATGCATTTCATAGTATGCAAGGTTTTTATATCATTCTGGTACAGATTAAGCAACAAATCAAATGCTTTTACCTATGGCACATTTTATTTAGACTAATGGTATTAATACCATTAATAAGCATGGTGAGGTTTCTTAACTTGACAAACAAGCATCTTGACAACTGTAAGCTGCCAGTATTTTGGCACTCAAGACAGTTTAAGTTAAGAGTGGCTTAACTACAAAGGACAATGCAGGTCATGCGTGAGTGTCCTTTTTCCTCTATGCTTATTCCACTTGTATGTTTATGGATTTTTCTCCAAGGCTTTTGACAGCTACACTTGCTAAGGCTACTTGTTTGGTCAGTCAGCAGAGTACACACATGCCATGCAGTTTATTCAATAGCGTGTTCAGGCTGTTTGTCTTTCTGGCTGGAATTTTTCTCCCCTTCACCTTTGCTCTCAGCATGCTGAAGGCCAGGCAGTTGTGGGTAAAAGGGACCTACCAGCCAGTTGAGCGGTGTGTTGTTAACAAGATAATCCATCACATCATCCAGAGACTCCTTCATTTTCTTCAGCTGTCCTTTGCTAGTTGTGAGAAAGCTGTCTGATAACTCCTGGAAGGAGGATGCTGACCGAAAGCTCTGGTAGACATCACCTGCCATTGACCCAACATTGTAAACCTGATCCTGCACATTCTGTGGCAGCCCCTGTAGGCTTGAAACCAGTGTGAGGCAGGTGGTCTGAAGCTGCTGAGTGAGGGTCCGGGCAATAGCTAGAGTTCTTGACTCAATGTACTGGAAACAAAAAGTTTAACAGCACGTCAATATCTTTTTATGACTGTAGCAGCTTCATGTTGCTCAAGATATATCAAGAAGCAAAGTAAACAGGATGCAAGTAAAATAAAGCTACAGCAGATAATAAAACAGGTCTTAAGCCTGAAGAGTAAGAGACTTGAAAGTACTTGATATTTCTTCAAATCTCAAGTACTTTGTGGAACAGAAATACTGCTAGCTTCTACCCAGTCAACAGATAAGCAAGCTCTTGTTTCCAATCTGGATAAGAAGTCACAGTAGGTAAGTATATTCTAATAAATAATTTGCATGTAGCTGCTTACATGTAAAACACAGTGAGGCTGTGACTAAGACCATTTTATGATGACAAACGGTTATTTGTCATTTGGCCATATCAGGTATGTGACTCCTAGCTGATCTAAATACAGACATCCCAACCCAAGTTCATATGCTTAAACAGGATGACCATTCTCTTGAAAGGAGAATGAACCCCAGAGTGTTTGCAGCAAGTAGGCTCACTGAAGAGTTTGCGTGTCCCCTACTTTCCATAGCAGTCGCTAGTCAGCTGCCCTGCACTTCAGTATTCAAATTCCAATTTGCACATAAGCTTCTGTGCTGTTAAGATGCTGTGCACTTTGAGGACTGTTGGTTTGCCATTACCTTGACAGTATACAATCCATTTTTTTCTGGTTTACATTTACATCTCTTTACCTCAGTGCTATGTGAGTCATCACCATCATTTTGGCCTGTATTTTTCTTCCATTCTACCCAGGATTGATAAAGCTTTTCCTGAGCATCAAGAAGTTTCTGATTGGCACTATTCATGTTCTTTCTGGCATACTCGATCTGAAATACAGCCAAATAAGGAAGTAAAGCAAAGAGTCTATAAAAGTTCCATTAGGACTACCTTAACTTACCTGCTTTGTAAGCTCCTTTTTAAATACTTTAAAAGTTCAATATAAAATTTTGGGTAATATAAGCATGCATTCCTTCTCTTCAAAGCAGAGACAGAATGCAGTTTTAAGATGTTATATAGCATATACCTCTTCCTCAACTATTTCTCCCTCCCCCATTCACATCCTACACAAGGATTTGAAAGTGTATAGAAGGCCATGACTCTTTATGCACAGTTTATCCTGTACATAAAGGTACGTTGTAGGATAAGACTACTGAAGTACCCAGGAATGCTCAGATACCCACAGCAAGATATGCAAGCCCACAAAGAACCTGACCATTTTCTTAATATAAAGGACTGGAGTGTTGAGTTGCAAGACATTTACTTCACTGAATGAAGTCTGTGTTAAACTCAACACTTCAGAACAGAAATATCACTTTAAATGTCACTTCTATTCCTGCAATGCTCAAAATTACAAGCAGTTCCTGGCTCATTTACAGCTTAGCCTGATTTAAGATCTCTCCTGAATAGTGGTGAAAAGCTCCAAATGGGAAATCCTTTATACTCATAAAACACACTTAGTATGAGAAAGCAATTCCAGTTTTCCTATGCCTCTTTTTGGTTATTTTCTGCACTCAAACAGTGTTTGCTTTTCATAACTCAAGTGAAAGCTTAAACTTACCAAACTAACAGTGTGGTGGAGCTGAGAGATTGCCTCCTGGCTTTTCTGTTTAGCATCTCTAACTTTGTTTAAGGCTTGATGGTAGGCACGTGTGCGAACCTTTGAAGACAAGGATCCTAGTCTAATGTAGTAGCTTGGCTTTCGAACTCCAACTTCAAAACCTTCAACTTTTGCAGCTTCTTTCTCTAGATATGTAGAAAGGAAGCAAATTGACCACTGGAAGAAAACTTAAGCAAATGTAACTGCCTCAGACCTCTAACAGCTGAATACTGGACCTGTTTAGTAGCCCTTTAGTACCATAGTAAGTTAATAAGACTACCACATGTGGAAGTCTTTATTTTTCACTCTGCTTCCCTGTGAAGATGCTACTACAAACAGCAAGACAAAGGCAGCATGGGAAGCACATGCCTTCTCCCCATTACAAGTAATAAATGGATGATTGCTTGCTTCTCTCCAATACCAGCATTCCAACAAAATCAAACCTTTAATTGGTCTTACCTAGTTCTGCTTCTGTAAGTGGGAGATACTGGTCAACAAGGGTCTCCGATTTAGTGAGAGCACTGTCCATTCCACTGCTCACCATCTGCACCACACGACTTCCCAGGACAGTGTTAATGCTGCCATTGACAACTGACTTGGTCATTTCTACGCTGTCTTGCATCGCTTCTTTAGTCTTGCCCACAACTCCAGTGATCGTGTGAGCAACAGTTTCCTTGGCACCAGTCACAGTGGTTGTTACAGCTTCTCTAGCTCCCACAACTACATCCTTGGCATTAGCAACAACCTGCCATAAGAAACAGGCCAATTCACTAAAACTATTTCCTAAGGAGATACATAATCCAGGAAATACAGATTTATGCTAAAGCTTGTAAAATTATCAATTATCTAGGAGAAATTATGTCCTGAAAACATATGTACAAGACAAAACAAAATATGACTTCCATGCAGCCTTCAGCTCGAAACACTTCAGTGATGTAATTCCAGTACTATTTGCTTCACACTGAGCAGGAAAGAGACAAGGACTCAAATTTTTTTAAAAAAAAAAATGCCCATCAGTGAACAGATCCTAGATGTCTAAGATGTGTCAAATGTTGGGCAAGTTCTAAAATCAAAAAAAAGCAGCTCAATGGCATCCCAAAGGCAACAAAATTCTACAGAAAAGCCTTTTACCTCCTTACTGCTTCTAAGCTGTGCTTCAAGCACAGCTTATTGAAATCTGTCTCACTGCATTTTTAGTAATAGGAAAGAGGAAGGGTGTACAGTTCTTCTGCTTCACATAGGTACATGAAAGAACTTACCTTGTCAGTGGGTTGATTCAAAATAGGTAGTCTCTCTTCAATTTTGTCCAGACCTATGCACGCATAGTTGTTGGCAACTACAACTATAAAAGAAATTACAATAGCTGGTTTAAAATTTGGAGTTTGTTTTCCCTTAGTATAAATAAATCCAGTTGAGAATTCCTCTTGAAACAGAGCTCAGCTAAAACACTCTTAAAGTAGTCTCCTCCCTTTTTCAGTGAAATTTGAGGCAGGAAAGCCCAGAAACAACACAGGTTTACAGCAACAGGAAAAAAGCTCACTTAAATCCATTTGACACTTTACAAGCAACTGTTAGAACAAGATAGAAGCACCTGGCTGCCTGCCACTTCATGAAACCAGGTTACTGGTTACAACAGTCTTGTGACACAGTTGCCAAATTTAATCAGTTGTTCTCAGCAAGAGAAAGTACAGGAGTAGCATTTGAAACCAGGTGAAAGGTAATGAAGGTGTTGAGCAACAGACTACATAACCATCTGGCATATCAAGAGGAATCAGTCAGTTTAGGATTACAAAAGCTGGAACCTGCTTTGGCTCTAGACGGTTTGGGGTTTTTTTGCTCAATCATACCCAGCTGTAATCAGTTACTTAACAAGCCATGCAACAGGTTCAGTCAGCTACCTGAAACGGCACTCCAGACTGGCATGACCATGTTAAACTGTAAGTACATCTGGATATATAAAGCAATCAGTTTAATTAAGTTATCAACAGTTCCATTGTTGCCTTACTTTGCGGTTCCAGTTTCTGGATGATAGGCATAGCACTTGTCACGGCTACTGAAGTAATCGTCTTCACTCCTTTCTCTGCTATCTCACATACTGATTTCAGATAAGGATGGTTATCCTTTGTGGTGATGTAAGCTGTGGACACCATATCATAGGTGGAGCTCACCAAGGGAAGGTTAGCAACCCTCGATACAATGTTCTGTTTAAAAAAAAGAAAAATGTTAGTTGACTCATGTTTCTGAACTAGGCATAAAGAGCTATGGGGCTATGTAAGACCTACCTGCTGTGGATCAATTGCTGCCAATGCCATTTTTTCAGGTCTTGAATCTCACGCAGCCTGTGAAAGAAGCATATTTGAGTTACAGCATTCTCATATTCACTCCATCTAATCACCAGACTTTGAAACCAACAACCCTTTTGTTATCAACTCCATTGATCAAGGTGACTGGCATGTCCAAATTCTTGCATACAGGAATTACATTTTATTGTAGAAACTTAGAAATCCAAAACTTTGTTTCCCAATTACTTTGGTTTAGGCAACAGAAGTAGGTCACATGCAAGAGACAGGCTTTTTGGTAATTCTTCAGTGAAGTACTGTACCTCAGAGTTACCAGTCAGTTGATCAATCTATTTTTCTAGAAGACACACACACTTGGGCTTATCTGTTGAGCCAGGCCAAAGAAACACCAGCCGACAAATCACCAGAATTCTAGTTTAGGATGTCTAAATCAGATGAAGCCTCCACCATCGAGGTCTTTAATCACATCAGATCTTCTGTTAACATAAGGGAGTCAAGTTTGACATTTGAGTCATCACTGCTGCCCAAATCTTGACAACACATGGAAGATTGAAGGGGAGTACTTATTTCAGTAACCTCAGCTCAATTCCCAGAAGTCATTCCACTAAACTCAAGGAGTTCATTCTCTCTAGTGGCATGCCCAATACCCATGCAGGACTCCCCTGCTCAGCTTGCTCAAAAGTTAGCATTCCTGTAACACACAAGGTATAGGACTTTCCCACTGCAGAAAATCTCTCCTTTATGTTAATTTAGACTTAATTATTACCTATCCCACACTGAAACAGGCAGTCATCCAACAAGCCCATGCTACTCAGTTATCTTCCAACACCTATTCCCATGAAGAAAACTCTAGCAGCTCTACCACCCATATGAACCCTGTAAGAAAAGAGGGGTATTGCAGTACCACATAAGGAGCACAATATAGAAGTGCACCGTCATGCAATGTGCACATACAGGCTGAACATAATTTGCTGGAACCACTTTTTGCATTGATGTTTTCATATGACACTTAAGTTCCCTACGCATCTGCATAAATAAAGGCAACAGAAAGGCAAGCTGAAAAGTCAGTCCTCAAAAGGACTGTGGTTTTCAAGACTTTCTGCTAAGTTTGTCAAAGAGACACCAGCAGTTTTCTTCCTCATAGGTATGACAGTATCAAAAGGAGTGTGTTAAAATCCTGCCTGGGAACAAGTAAAACTTTTCCCCATTACATAACAGGGAACAAGGACAAAGGCATGCTGTTTACATTGTAGACATATTTGCACATATTAACACATGTGCCATAAGGTAATGCCTGTAATGAGATTACCCACTGTACATGGGACATACAAGCAGGTAGCCAACAAAGGTTACAGCAGTAAAAGGGTTGTTTTCCTTCCATCTATTAAATATTGAAATACCCCCAGGAACATATTATGTTTCTTACATAGCATTACAAGTCTGATTACTCAGAGTACAGCTGAATTTCATTTTGGGCTGTAAAGCACACTGTAGAAGACGAGAAGAGGCTAACAGAGCAGAATCTGGCCACTGAAAGAGGAAAGGCCCTTACTTTAAGGATTACTCAGTATCTATAGTATGTCCAAAGAGATTGAGCCAAACACAGCATGGATGTAAATTTTAGTCAACTAGTTAGTATGTGAAGTTATCCCTGCTCTTAAAGACATCAGTGACAGCTATGCTCTTGCACAGTTTTAAGAATTCCTCGCACTGTTTCAGCACCGCTAGAAGTTGGATCCCCTTCATTGGAGCAGGTGAGTGAGCTGCCCGAATCAAAGCCCCCAGGAAACAAAAGCATATTTCGGAAACAGCAAAAGATGCTGAACAGGAAAATAAATAAATTAAGTTACAGCTTTCATTTCTACCTTCCCTCCCCCGCTATGACAAGAGGCTAAAGGCCAAAAGGCAGCTGGCTGACAACCCCGCCGAGGAGCCCAGGCACTCGCCCCGGCCAGCCGCGGCAGCCAGGGCAGGCCGGCGCCCCAGCTCCAGGAGCCGCCACAGGCCTCTTCAGGGACGGAGCTGCCCAATGCCTCCCCCGGGGGCGAACGGGCATCCCGGGCCCTCCAGGGCCCGCGAGCGCCTTAGGCAGCCTACCGCAAAACACCGGGATGTGGGGCAGAGGGCCCCGCAGGCGCAATGACGGAGGCGACGGAGACAGCGGGGGCGGGCCCGCGGCGGGCCGCAGCCCGAGCAGCAGCCCCCGCCCGCTCCGCCGGTAGGCTCCACCATACTGCGGAGCCAGCCCCGCAGGGCCGACGACAGGCGAGCCGGAGCGCCGCTACCGGCAGTACTCACCCGGGAAAAGCCTGGAGGGGCACAGCCAACCGCAGCTCGCGCACCGCCACGGCCTGCCCAGGCCCGGCCTCGCCCCGCTATTTATGGGGAGCGGCCGCCGCCGGCCGCGCGCCACCCGACCTCTCGCGAGAGGAGGACGCGTCACTGCCGCCGCGCGTCAGCGGGGGCGGGGCGGGGCCGGGGCGAGGACGTGGCCGGGCGTTCACCCATGCCGGTCAAGCATCAGAGCGGGAGGGCAGGGGCGCACCCAGAAAAAGAAATCGTAATAAAGGAAACGCTTGTTGAACTGCTCTTTCAGCAGAGCCGTTCGTAGTACCTCAGTGCGAACACAAGGCCCAGAAAGGGGCCGGAAAGGTCCAGGCTTTCAGACCGAGGTGTGTAGGCCCACAAGTTGCCTGGCCAGGAGCAGAGGTTACAGACAAAATGCTTGCTCTCTTCACTCAGAATTCTTTCAGCTCTTCCAAATGGGCAAAAGAACGAAGCAGGAGGTTAGGCTGTGCTGGTCATAAATTAATCACACCTCTTCCTTTACCCAGACTTCTTAAGCAGGACTGTCCCAGGTGGGGCTGGAACACAGGGTGTACTGAAACGGGGGTCGACCAGCTGGGAAAGGCAGATGAGCCTCCGGTCTTCTCCAGCGCTATGAGTTCAGTTCAGCACACTCACAGATAATCACCTCCACAGATTTAAACCCACGTTTGTTTGGTGTTCTTAACTTTTTTAACTCCAAAGGTGCACTTCACTTTTAACCTATAAACAAATAAGATACGCATCACAGTTAGACATATCAAAGCAGAAGGGAAAAACGGTTGTGGGCAAAGGTCCAAATACATATTTATAATTCAAGTTGTATTCAGCGTGCCGTTGCAGTGAGGGTGTCTGGAAAGAACTGCTTCACAAAGATTCATGCCTTAAGGGTAATCATGTGCTACAAACCTGTACAAACAACTTCTGCTTGGGCCAGTAATTTTTGCATAAGTATTTTTCCTCAAGGAAATTTAAACTGGCTTCCCAGAAAACTTAATTTGTTTCAATGGTTAAAATTGACAACAAATCACTTTATCCCTAAGCCTCACAGTACAAAGACTCCTTTATGCTGTTTCTGCTCCCTAAACAAAAGTGGGCCATACAGATTCTGCTTTAATTTACACTGCTTAAAACAAACAGACCTCTTTTTTCTGCTTGATGCCACTTTATAGATACCACTGTATATACATTTATGTCAGCGTATTCTGTTAAGAGAAAATTGCTGGCTCACCAAAAGGCTTTAACCTTTCGCTCTTTCAGGATTATGTTGAAATACTTTTGCCATATAAGGGACAAGATGTCTAAACTCCCGAATTACCAAACTGATTTAGTGTGTAGCTATATGTTAAACGAATCTGTGCACAAAGGTTAGGCCAAGCTGACTCTAAAGTTATTAAAAGTGACAAACAAGGGACTTCTAATCAAGGCTGTCAGCCTTGGGAAGAATGGGAAACAAAGAATGGATGGTGAAAAGAACACTGTTATCTTAAATTATGCAGAAAGAAGCCTCCAAGTAAGGAAGTTCTGTCTGCAAGAGGAGACAAGTTGGCAAAGTGTTGCAATTCACAGAAAGCTGGTTGACAGTAGGACAAAGGTAATTGTGACAGTGGGAGACCATGACCTCAGACTCAAACAGCCCTGTTGAGAGAGGGCTTGGGGAGCATGCTTACTAGTTTGCATTAGAAAAGAGAAACTTCTAACCAATTCTGTACATGAATGAAAATGAATATGTAATCTACTATGAATGGGTCAGTACTCTATATAATGTGTACCCTCAAGTAATCGCTGAGCATACTCAGTGGAGACATTCCCCAGTGCTCCCAGTGCTGTAATAAAGAATGCCTGCCCTCAAATCAAGTCTTAGAGGGTTTTTCTTTGTGAACAACTTTACAGTATCATGCTCAATAATGTGACAGAATGATACCAATACAGAGCAGTACCGTAAGAATATCATTATCTGACCAGGACAGGGGAAGAAAGCACCTTCCTCTTCCTCGTTGGACTTACCACCAAAAGAGTCTGAGGTCTGCCTATAAAGAAGAGAAGACTTCTTGCAAAGCCTTGGTAGCAAAATATACAAGCCATCTATTCTTATTATTTATTACGTATACTTACATGTTATGGTATTATAAAATGTCCTTTGCTTACTGCTTGAGACATTCTGACCTTTGCTCCCTCAGAACACTCCTGGGGTGGAGAAGAGGCATCTTTTTTTTCCAGCCTATTTCAAGAATACCTTCCCACAATGGTCGCTTAGTTTGTGTCTGCAAAGATATCACTTTTGTCTTCATGTTCCACAGCAGAACAGATAGAATACTAATCTGGAATAAACCAGAAATTTTCACTTCTCTGAACTGTTTTATTAGGCCTCTGTTAGGACATACCAAACACTTTACAGACACTCCACTTTTTCCTTACATGGCTGTCATCTGAAACCTCCAGTTCTTTCTTGTCCACAGTCTCACCTGGCTTCTCAGGTCTGAAACATTCAATGCACCCATGACAACCACAAAATTAATTAACCCCTTTTGTCAGGGACGTCTGTACTGGGAATTCTAGACTATTCCAAGGATTCTAGTTACTAACATATATCACCATTATTTGTCCTACAGAACACCTGTGACTCATGCAGCCCAGTGACACACTCTGCCAGAATGCAGTAATTGGAGATAGTATCAACCCCTCAACAGTCCTTGGCAGGCTAAGAATTCAGGTTCTGGAAATGGTTTTCCTTGCAACTATGAACTGAGTTCTATGAACTCAGAGGGGCTTGCCCAAAAATCTGAAAAACTAGGAACATGCCCCTGAGAACCTTGTCTTGGTAACAAAGTGGGGGGGGGGGGTGGAAGAGGGGAAGGGTGTTAGCACTTGGATGGACCAAATTCCTCAAATGTCTTAAATGAGAGATAGGTGTGGTCCCAGTTAAGACTGAAGAAGAGGAAGGAAGGACAGCATCAAGTGAAGAAGTAGTAACAAGTAACACAAAAGTGAGCTCAAAGAGGAAGGCAGTAATAGTACAACCCAGCCTTCTCTTCCACGGGGCAAAGGCAGATGTTTAAAGTCATGTAATGCATCTAATGAAAGCGTTTTCATTCTTTCAATCTGAGTAACACATTGCACGTTCACCCATTCAAGTCCATTTAATTAACACTTTAGAGCAGAAGTCAACCTACCTATCCTCAACTTCAGAAAAAATCGGTACAAAATGATGGATCAGACAATAAAAATGTCTGTCCTCTGGTGCATCTATTTTAAACTCATGATAACATCCTCTCTGACAGGGACTACCTCAGGTTTCAGCCTCACTAGCTTTGTAACACCTCTCTGCCAGAGACAGCGGCAACAGACAGAATTCAGGTCCTCCAGCTTTCCTCACAACCCTAGCACAGCGATAGGAGCTCCTGCTGTAGTGTCGACGTGAGGGCCCAGCCTGGGCAGCTCCCGGTGGGGCAGCAGGGCTGAGCCTTTGTCCAGTCGCCCGGCCGCTGACTGGCTTGCAGATACAAGATAAATAGAAGGCGAGTGTGTTATTCAACTTGAAATTTTGCCAAAATATGTGAATATCTATAGTGAAGAACAGGAGAGAGTCTGAAAGACAGCGGATGTTACAGACAGCTGGTGGGACATGTCCTCGGGAGAAGCGATAAGCTCCATAAATACCTCAAGGTGGGGCACACCTAGATACACTCAAGAAGAACCAAGTAGGTAATGACACTAAACAGATAATTACTGGAACTACTTGTAAACTATCCTAATTCGCATACTAAAAGATCCACCCTGGAGCAAAGAGAACCCCCTAATAACAAAGCCCCCTCCCCACAGAACATGCACGGTGAAAAAACGAACACTGTACCTTTAAATGGAGACGAGACTTGTAGGACTCAGTGAGAAACAAGTGTGGCTAAACGTAACAGTAAACAAGTGTTCAAAACGTTAACAAGTGTTTTACCATGTGTCAAGCGCCGCGCTAGAGCTGTGGGTTTGCCACCAGCAGCCGCCTCCGCGCAGAGGTGCGCCAGCGGCGCCCGGCCCCGCGCCCCCGGGGGAGGCACCGAACCCCGCCGGCGAGGCAGCACCCCTAGCTGGCCGCCGGGCTGCTGGGACGGGGTGGGCAGCCGGGGGGGGCCAGCCCCGCCGCGGGGATTGGGGACCCGGGCTGGGACCTCGGCCCAGCGCCCGGCAGGGCTGAGGGGAGCTGAGCCCGGCCCTGCCGCAGGTCGCGGGAGCAGGAGCTGGCGGCCCCGGGGTCTTACCGGTAGCACCAGCACTACAGTCAGGATTGCCGTAGGGACACAAAGAGAAAGGAGGTGTTCAGAGCTGTGAAAGATACATAATTCAGGGTCCATAATATAAATAATCAAGTCAATTGATTATAATGGTACCTCTGGCCTTAAGGGTTTCTAATATTCAGAGCACATTTTTCTTTTCCATGTTTATAAATCTTGCTTTGTCATGTGAGATGCAAGTGATTCTAATGAACTGGGAATCAACGTGTTACCTGGACACTTGTTACCTGTGAAATAACACAACTGTCAAGACTGTCTTCCCTCAGCTCTCTCAGTTTTCCTCTTTCTTTGTAATCCCACGAGAATCCATTTCCAGGCTTTGTATTACTGCCTTGCACCATTCTGTCTTTGGACTTGCAATTAACTCCTTACCCACTAAGCTGCCTATCTACCTTACTCTTTGGTTATGCGTTAAGCATTTTGTATGTTCCTGTACGAAAAGCGTTCCCCTCCTCTTGGTTAATCACACCAGCAGTTCCCCTCCTGTGACTCACTTGGATTTTCCCTCTCCAGGAGAGGATATCAGATTTGGGAGACATGGTCCTCCTTTTGTGAGTCCACACTAATTGTCTTTACAAAAAGTAGCATCCGTATGCTGCCCTGCCCAAAAATGAAGCACTCCCACCTTTTGTTTCTGAGCAGCAAGATCTGCACATTTTCTCTAAGGCATACTCCATCTCCTCTGGAATGTACTTAACGTGTCTTTTCTTTTGTTAGCTCTCTGAGGTTCATTACTGTTTACTTCTTCAGTTGTAACTGAGTTAACCTGACATTTGACTCAAAAGAGAGGAACTGGGTAAAAAGTAGCTCTCCGAACACTTGAAGAAAGGCAAAGGCAAGCAACGGTGCTATGTTGCAGGCAGACAGGTACTATTACCCATGTAGCATGGATTTATCTAGGTATCATCAGTTAAACAATACAGGAGGGTTTGTATTGATGTTAACATAATCCTGTTACCCAAATCTGGGTTCTTCACCCGGTGTGCAGGAGCCGGTCCACACACAGAGTGGAGATACTTGTTCATTGCCTGTCTGCACAGCAGCAGGTGCTGGGTGTTAAATCCACAAAGCTAGCACACCCCTTAACACATAGCAAAACTTTTTATACGCTTTGAACAATTGCTTACAAATACGTTTAGCCACACTTGCTTCTCACTGGTTCTTACAGGTCTCCTCTCCATTTAAAGGTACAGTGTTCGTTTTTTCACCGTGCATGTTCTGTGGGGAGGGGGCTTATGTTATTAGGGGGTTCTCTTTGCTCCAGGGTGGATCTTTTAGTATGCGAATTAGGATAGTTTACAAGTAGTTCCAGTAATTTTCTGTTTAGTCTCATTAACCATTTGGTTCTTCTTGAGTTTATCTGGTTGTGCTCCATCTTGAGGTATTTATGATGTCTATCCCTTCTCCCGAGGCCATGTTTTGTTAACTGTTCATAAGGATTTAACGAACATGCTCTATTTTTCAAATTCTTCTTTTTCACTATAGATATTTACTTTTTTGCTTTTCCCTCTGTTGTTCTTTTCAAAGCAAATAATTCTTATATCAATTTCTTAATTGTTTAATTGCATTGCATTAACATCCAGAAGACGCAGTTATAGATGAGGATTTTGTTATGATAGATACCACACATACACAGGACAAAAATATCCAGGGCCTGTTCTAGAACTAAGGAATAGATCTATTATTGCTAGTTGGATAAAGGACAGCAAATTACAAGGATTTAAACTATGGCAATATCATACTCAGTGCAACTGAGAGTGGACATGTAACTGTAAGCCACCAGCTGAGGTGTCGAGGAGATATATCTGAAGTAATAACTTACAGTTGCCTAAAAGCTGCAGCAGAAACCATTCTACTAAGCAGAGGGCAGAGAATTTTGTTCTTAAGCACTTTTGACAAGGACACGTCTTCTTCACATGTAGCACAAGTGCTAAGAGTAGGGCATAGAGCAAAAGAATTATTGTTAGTACTGTGCTACTGAAAAAATCCCAGCTGTCAGTTTTCAGGCTGCTTTGCACTTTTCTTAAGAAATCAGCACTCAAAAAATGTTTCTGTGTTTTTATATGAAGTTACGGCTTATTTCTGTTTGAGAATGCAATGCTGTTCAATCAGTGTTAGTTGGTGCTTTAGCAGTTCATAGTTATCATCAGTGGTTACACTGACATTCAAGAATTCTCAATGTTATGCTTACAAAGAGTCCCTTGGAGACATTCCTTTCAGTATTAGCTTAGTGACTTTCGTACGATTTGATTTTCAGATAATTTAGTCAGGGATTTTTAAATTATAACAGTAGACCTAAACCACAGACTCCTTCCTACACAATAAAATTGTGGTATATTTATTAAGCTGCATAGAACAATAGTTATCATTTGCGTTTGACTGGTGCAATGAGAACACTGGGTACAACACATTAAATGGATTGTGCTATGACAACGTTATCGGCCTATTAAGCTACTCCAATACCTTCACTCATTTCCACTTTACCATAATGCCTTCGTTTTACACAGCATGCTATGCCCATGAATACCATCACGGCATATATGTAAGGTGATCTTATTCAGAATTTATAACATAACCAGAGAACACTCTATTGGTTGTTTTCAAGGCATTCTATTTTTATTTTTTTATTCTATCATTATTTTTAAGAGTGTGCTGCCATTTCAGTAGACATTTCTGTGAGTTTGGGAAGGATAAGGAGTTGAAGAATCTTTTAATATTGGCAATTGCTCTGCTAGACATGTGTTCTCATATTAAAGTTTAGTACATTCTAGACAACAGACAGATATGAAAAATCTATTTCTGTACAGTGGTTTACTTTTGAACTGGTGGTCTGACAAAAAAATGGTGTAATGCTGGAACACAAGTAGCTTTCAACAACCTTCATGTTCACTCAAAAAGTTGCACAAAGCCTCTCTTGTTGGTGAAGCCTGTATTATCTACAAAGTAACACTGAGAAATTTTAATAAATCAGAGCAATAGTTTTTAACTGAGGTTGGTGGTCTATCCAATTTCATTTTGGTATTGGTAGAAACTACTTTGATGGAGAACTAGGATATCTCTGAAGGCAATGGCTTTAAGTGTCAGGGATGAAAAAGAGTCAGACTGCTCTTTAAGGAAAAAAAAAGACACCCAAGGGTCAAGGGTGACCCCAGCACAGGCAGTGCCCTCAGTGATGACACAGTACGGTCCCACAGAGTCTGTCTGAACCAAGCAGGGTCAAGTTCGGGTTGGTGATAATAACAGGTCCCATCAACAGTGTAGTAATCATCAGCTAAGGCAAAGTAATGAATCAGGTTCTGGGTGAAGTCAGGAAACCCAAACAATTCAAGAATGATAGAAAACAGGAATGGAGAAAGGTACATGTATAACACAGCTCAGGACAGGATGGGATGGATGCTTAGGCCTGGACTTAAATGGGACTCCTGGGCCACGACAGAGGGTGCATGGGTGATGGTTCCCAATGAGACCAGTTAAGGCAATTAAGGCTTGTAAATGCACTCATGGCCATGACAAAAAGTCACAATTTGCACCCTTAAGAACTCCTGTGGATGCAGTGATGTGTATATTTTCCTCCACACACTTTCTAGATGATAATGACTCTAGATCATCTGATGGGATGGCAGTTATCACAGAAAGAAAGGGCTAGAAGACACATTAATAGATCATTATTTCACTTCCCTGAAAGGAAAAGCAATAGTATCTGTCATTTCTGACAGAAATCTGTTCAACTTATTTTTAAGACCCTCTGACAATTAAAGTTTCACATCACACACAGGCAAACTGTGTCTTAGCATTTATAAGGTATCCTTAATGTTTATACTGAGACTTTACCAGTGCCTTTCAAGCACACTGGGGGGCCTTCTGTCCTCTGCAAAGATAGAGACCAAGTATTCCTCTTTGGGTTAAAGAACTTAGTTCATCCAGTCCTCCTTCTTTGGTTTCATTTGTTAGCCTGATGATACTTATTCTTCCCAATTGTCTCAGCTCATTCTCAGGCAGAAGGAAGCACTGTGCTCAAACTGAAACCCTCCTAGTCAATTCATATCACCAAAATCTCAGTACGATATTGATCTCTGTCCTAGTAATAAAGCAATGTTGACCACATTGAGATAGCCTGCAATCTGTTATAATTCTCAGTCTCCCCTGAAGAACACCTGCCTGACAAATTGTTAATTGTCCAGTGCCTATGGAGATTATTTCAGTATTAGACAACATCCTGCATTAAACTTTAGTAAATTTCACCCCATCTTTTTATTTAGACCACATCTTCAGTATCTCAAATAAGCCAAGTTAATTTTGAAATCTGATGCTTTCCTTCATATTTCAAGTTATTTATAGTGGAGTACGTTTCAAGAGGACAACTGTTAATGTAACATAATGCTTCAGAGTAACATTCAGATGCCCTTCATAAGTGTGCAATGAGTTACTGGGGTTTTCCGTAAGACCTGTTACTATTAATCATATAACTCCTGACCTTTGCAATATGATAAGGTGTGACTGAGATGACTCAGTACATTATCTACTCTATTTCTTAAAAGAAAATAAACCTCTTTTGTTGTTCAGTAGCACTGCAGGTACCTAACTGTTCTCTAGGACCACAGTGCTTAACAAGGTGCAAATCTCTGCAATCCACAGACAGTTAGCAGAATGCAAGAATGAAGGAGGTTGCTGTTACCATTTACAAGCAATACAAAAGTAGAATGACTTATTTGAAGTCATATAGCAGATGACTGGCAATACTGAAATGAGAACTGAACTCCACCAAAACCCCCATTGCTTCACTGAGCAGTAAAACATCTACTGGTGTCCTCCTGACAAGCACTTCCATAGTTTGAAATGTTGCCCCATAGGCCGGTTCATTACCCAACACGCAGCACCAGGTTGCACGAAGCGGGGAGCTGGGTGCCAACCCACAAATGCCCGGGTCTCCGCCTGTCAAACCGCCACACTGTTTGCACAGTTTAAAAGCATACAAAGACATCACCCCTCGCTGGTTACCAGTTACCCAGCTCCTTCATTACTCCATTTCCCATTTGTCAAATAATCCTCTCACTTCTCAGTTAGTTCACATGCTCAGTCTCAACTTCTTTTGGGCCTGGGGTGTTTCCCGAGTCGGTGGTCAGTGAGTGGGTGGTTGCGATCTGTCTCTGCCGGAGTTACCTTTCCCCTGGCTTTGCTGAGCTCCTTGCCCATGTGAGCTCCCTGCCAGCCCATCCACCCACTGGAGGGGCTCCCCTTGGGGAGCTGCTGTTCCTGAACAGAAGGATTTGCCGGTGCTTCACGATGCACTCAGCAGGACAGGCACAGCCCTTGGAACATGAATTCGCCCTGAACAACTCGTTCGCTGCAACTGTCTCAAAGTCAAACCACCACCAACATTCAATTTCATTAACTAATGGATATCAAAATCATACCAAAGAGTCAGCTATCTTGAAAATGAAAAATAATAGGAAGGTCTTTGTCTCTGTGCCTTCTGTGCCTTATTTACAATCTCCTCAAGTTCAATAAAGGACTGAACACATTTAAGGAGAATCTCTTCATCAATTTAGCCCTCTCTACTGCACTTCGGAGTTGATATTACCTGTTATTAGAAGTTTTCATTTTTCAGAGAGCATTTCTGTTCACTTTTTTTTAGGGAAATACTAAATTTGACCACAAAAAGTATAGTCTATATAAGTGCAGCGTATTTACTTAGCTTTCTAGAATGCATCTACACCATGCAGCCCATAAGAATACAGCATAAATAAGGTTATCACAGGCAATTCTAAAAAAGTTAAGTCAATCTCTTTGGCTGTAGCATAGGAGACCCTGTCCTTTTAATTTGTTTTTTTCCTTACTTATCACCATTGTACAGTCTGGTTTTTAAGTTATGATGAAAACCTTTTGTTATAGTCAGATCCAGGTCCCATTATTGCTATACTGCATCCTGACTGTGGATTCCAAAGCAAACAATGAAGCAAGATTAGGTAGTCTGTCTTGATATTGCCATAGACGGGATTCAGTCACAATGAACTTGCAAGCCCTATGCACTTGCAAAAGGAAGACCTATAAGGAAAGATGGATTAATTTATGGCTGATACCATTACCATATGTGAACAGTATTTTCTTTTCACAGTTTTTTGTTTTCTCTCAATAATGAAGAATAATTATATCCTGTTTTCCTTATGACAGAAGAAAATTGCCAGAGGTCTCTAATACATAAAGGATTAAATCCTAAATAAAACATTAACTGGCCAAAGATGGTAATTTTAAGGAAGAGCTTAAACAATATCTCAGGATCCTAGGAGAAAGGTGTTCCACTGAAACCAAATCAGCCATTCTTCCTCAAAGATAAAGGTAACTCCTTTACCAGAGCATTCCCATTTAGAGCAGTACTTTTCCCTCTTCTCCCACAGGCTATTATATAAGACTTTTCCACCACAAAAGCTGAGACACCTCCTGTAATTCTCCACCTAAACAACATTATTATTTATTTTCCTTTTAGAAACCAGCTGCTTATAAGAAACTAACTACTGATTTTCCATCTGGGTCTGAGAATTTCCTTTGTTAAGCTCAAAGAGGGTCCTTACTGGAAGGGTATTTAGGCTTATACATTACATAGAAATCTAAGAGGTGTGCACTACAAAACATTCATGCTTTCCCTACTTACTTTTCCTTTTACTTGATAGAGAAAATCAAGGCCAGACAAGACAGATACTGTAAATCTTTTAGCATTACTGACTTCAGGGGTTATGTGCTGACTTAGCTGCAGAAGGTCTTGCTGCAAGAGCCTTTGGAGACAGAATCAAGTCTCAGGTCTGACAATGTTGGAGACATTCTTTTGGAATCCAAAGAGTCTTCCACTGTAGCCTTGCTCTTACTTCTTTATATATGTCCTTCCTTGCTAGTCTGAGGTTTCCACAAGCTCCCCACCTTTGTGGTTTCTTTCTTAAACAAGGCTAAATGGATTTCTCTTCAAAGCATTTTAGTGTCCCTGGGGAGTACTGAACCAGTGTCCTTTTGACAAGACATTGGCTTTGCATATGATCTACTGGTGTGCAACTAGGGCATGGACATGCTAACAAACCCTGGTTAAATTCCACTTGGCTGCTTTGCCACAATCTATGAAAATGACTCATCTTTTACTGTAGTACAGAGTTCACCAACCTTCTAAATCAAACACTACTATTAAAACAGGCTATTAGATGCTTGCTGAACTGTGCTGCATAAGATGCCAGAATTATTCCACGTGTACACAAGATGATGTATTCTGGTCAGTGATGCAAGGAAGTGAGATTCAGCAGATCAAGGTTCAAATCCAGTGGTAATGTAGAGGGCCTCCCTTAGACTTCATACTGGCTAAACACAAAACATGATCCATAAGTTTTTTATCACTATGTTAGCATGCCATTCCTCTCAAAGTCATCAGCTTCATTGAGAGGCAGAGCACTGAGAGGCAGAGCTTAGGCATCCCATTTCACTGACAATGTTACATGACCTCCAGAGTGCAGATGCCTGTCTACTCATCAGACTGGAGTGTAAGGCTGTGGAACTGGAGTCCATCTGTGCTGACCTACCTTAACTTACAGAATTTCAAACTAGTTACTTAATTTCTCCCTATCTTCTCTAAAAATGCTTTGCAGGGATGCTGCGGGGTTTAACTCTTTGTTTACCTCTGAATGCTTTTATCATGTAGATGGCTACAAACTCTTCAGAAGGGATACGCAAGGAAGGAGAGGCAGTGAGGTAGCTCTGTTCGTCAGGGAATGTTTTGACTACCTAGGCCTTAATGATGCCAACAAGGTCAAATATTTGTGGGTAAGGACCAGGGGAAGGCAAACAAGGCAGATATCTGGTTGGAGTCTATTACAGACCACACAACCTGGATAAAGAGGCATATGGAATATTCAACAAGCAGCTGGGAGAAGTCTCATGGTCACTAGCCTGACTTCTTGTGGGGGACTTCAGTCTACCAGATGTCCAATGGAAGTGCAACACAGCAGAAAAGAAGCAGTCTAGGAGGCTCCTGGAGTGTGTGGAAGATAACTTCCTGACACAGCTGGTCAGTGAGCAAACCAGGGCTGATGCTCCACTGGACCTGCTGTTAACAAACCAGGAAGGACTGCTGGGAATCCTGGGAAGGATATCTTGGGCACAGCGATCATGAAATGATAGTTTTCAATTCTCAAAGAAGTAAGCAGCGGGGGCTCAGCAGAACCATTTCCTTGGATTTCCAGAGGAAAACTTTGTCCTGTTAAAAGTCAATAGAGTCCCTTGGGAGACAGTCCTGGAGGGCCAAGGGTTCCTGGAAGGCTGGAAATTCTTCAGGAAGGCATCCCCATGTCCTGAAAGACATGCTGGTGGGGAAGAAGACCGGTGTGGCTGAACCAGAGAGCTTTGCCTGAAACTCAGGGAAAAAAGGAGAAGTTACTGCCTGGGGAAGAAGGGGCAGGCAACTCTGGAGGACTATAAGGATGTTGTGAGGTTATGCAGGGTGATTATTAAAGAGGCAAAAGTCCAGCTAAAACTCAGGCTGGCCACTGCTGTAAAAGACAACAAAAAATGTTCTTACACATGCATTAGAAACAAAAGGACGGTCAAAAGTGATCTGCATCCTTTATTGGATGTGGGGAAGGGAGCATTGCCACAAAGGCTGAGGTACTTAATGTTTTCTTTGCCTCAGCCTTTAATAGTAAGGCCAGTTACCCTCAGCGTACTCAGCCCCTGAGCTGGAAGGTGGGGACGAGGAGCAGAACGAAGTTCCCATAGTCCAGGAGGAAACAGTCAGCGACCTGCGGCTCCACTTGGACACACACAAGTCTATGGTGCTGGATGGGATCCACCTGAGGGTTAGTGAGGGAGCCGGTGGAGGAGCTGGCCCAGCCACTGTCCATCAGTTATCAACAGTCCTGGCTAACTGGGGAGGTCCCAGAAGACTGGAGGTTAGCCAGTGTGACACCCATCTACAAGAAGGGCAGGACAGATCTGGGAAACGACAGGCCATTCAGGCTGTCCTCAGTGTTGGGTAAGGTTATGGAGCCAACAAACCTGAGCACCATCCTAGAGCACGTGCGAAGACAATCAGGGGATGAGGCCGAGCCAGCATGGGTTTATGAAAGGCAGGTCCTGCCTGATGAACTTGATTTCCTTCTACGACAAGGTGAACCCACCTATTAGGGAAAGGCTGTGCGTGTTGTCTACGTGGACCTTAGTAAAACCTTTGATGCCGTCTCCCACAGCATTCTCCTGGAGAAACTGGCTGCTCATGGCTTGGGTGTGCATACTCTGTGCTGGATTAAAATCTAGCTGGATAGCTGAGCCCAAAGGGTGGTAGTAAACAGTTACATCCAGCTGGTAACCAGTCACAAGTGGTGTTCCCCAGGGCTCAGTATTGGGGCCAGTCCTGTTGCATGTGGGAGAGCAGAAATCAGAGCTTGCGTATCCACACAGCCAGTCCTTTAATGTCTTTATCAACAGTCTGGGTGAGGGGACTGAGTGCACCCTCAGTAAGTTTGCAGGTGACACCAGGCTGGGGGGAGTGTTGCTGTCCTTAGGGCAGGCAGGCTGTGCAGAGGGACCTGGGCAGGCTGGAGCGATGGGCCGAGGCCATTCCTGTGAGGTTCAACAGGGCTCAGTGCCGGGTCCTGCCTTGGGTCACAGCAGCCCCACACAGCGCTACAGGCTGGGGCAGAGCGGCTGGAAAGGGCCTGGTGGGAAAGGGCCTGGGGGTGCTGGTCCACAGCCGGCTGAGCGTGAGCCAGCAGTGTGCCCAGGTGGCCAAGGCGGCCAGCAGCACCCTGGCTGGTACCAGACACAGTGTGGCCAGCAGGACCAGGGCAGCGATGGTCCCCCTGTCCTGGGCACTGGTGAGGCCGCACCTCGAACGCTGTGTTCAGGTTTGGGCCCCTCACTGCAAGAGGGAGATGGAGGTGCTGGAGCGTGGCCAGAGAAGGGCAACGGAGCCGGTGAAGGGTCTGGAGCACAAGGCTTATGCGGAGCAGCTGAGGGAGCTGGGGCTGTTTAGCCTGAGGAGGAGGAGGCTGAGGAAGGATCTTATTGTCCTCTACAACTACTTGAAAAGAGGCTGTAGTGAGGTGGGTGTTGGTCTCTTCTCCCAGATAACAAGTGATGGGACAAGAGGAAACAGCCTCAAGTTGTGTCAGGGGACATTTAGATTGGTTAATAAGGGAAAAATTCTTCACCAAAAGGGTGGTCAAACACTGGAACAGATTGCCCAAGGCGGTGGTAGAATCATCATCCCTGCAAGTGTTTGAAAACCATGTAGATGCAGTGCTTAGGGAAATGGCTTAGTGGTGGACTTGGCAGTGTTAGACTAATGGTTGGATTTGATGATCTTAAGGGTCTTTTCCAAGCAAAATTAGTCTGTGATTCTATGAATTCTGTGATTCTATGATTCATATCCAGAAACAGAGCCCCTCACCCACAGTGCTGAAAGTCAGCAATAAAGTCAAATTTATATATTTATATGTAATGCTAATGTCACAGTTTTTAGATGAGTATCTACTGTGCTTTATAACGTAGTGTTGTCATTCTTCAAATTGGCAAGCCTGGGCATGTAGCTGACATGACTTTGCACAAGAGCATGTTTTGAAGTCTGACATCTAGTATCAGGCTGCCTTAGAAGCTGAGTTCTAGCTCTTAGTGCTTTATTTTTCTGAACTGTAAAATAAAAATATTGAGTTCACGTTGTTGTTAAAGAAATAAATATAAGATACACTCAGTGACCTTCAGTGCCTGGGAAAGTTTTCATCTACAGTCTGTCCAACAAATTCATAGTGGAAGCTCGGGAACATCAAGTCAAAGATTCTTGTCTTTGATAGCATATCACATGGAACAGGAATGGATGGAAAAGAGGAGGAGGAATAAGGGGCAACTGGACAACTGAGAGGCAACAGGGCTGAACTGTAGGGGAATTCCTGACAAAACAAGGGCATACTCTACCCCTGCAGGAGTTGGACAACCCTGGCCTGCAGATTACAAAGTTACTTTGAAGATCTTGTACTGTCCTTGAATAGGCAGAATAAAGAATAATGAACATTGTACAAGAGCAAAGACGGATGCCAAGCAAGATATGAAAACTGCTAAACTAGCACATCCTTATTAGGCACTTGCAACATGAATACATAATTAACAACCAATCAACAACTAACCTGAATACGTAATTGTAGTCCAATCAACAAGTAACCTGAAGACATAATTGCAATCAACTAACCAATGATTTTTACCATGTGAACAGTGTATTAGGAGTATAAATATGACTAAGTTGCTGAATAAAGTAGGACAACATGTAGACACATTGGTGTGATTGTCATTACTCGGCTGACTCTCCAATTTGGAACCCTCTTCACTGAACCTTAGACTTACCAACCACAGGCAACTTGTTAATCAGTTCTCCTGACTGGAGAAAAAGGATTCATCTAAGACTGACTCACATTTATGGTAAACCGATCTGTTTAAGCACCATGAGGCTCAACCATGTTGATTCCCTTTTCTTGCATGGAATGTCCTGGCTATGTGCATTAGGAGTAATAGGTCTACATAAAGGACAGAGCACACAGGCTGCCAAGGGATGTAACAGTGCAGCTGGAGTACAAAATTAGGGCTGCCTGAAATGTCTGTTGTAGGAATACTGGGTTTCCTGTAATCTGCTTATTAAAAATGTGTTTTCTCAGGTCGTCTGGTTTGCTAAGGGACAGCAAACAACAGCTGTTTTGGCAATAATTTTAAATTCCACTTCGATATTTTAATCCAGGATTTAATAGTCCCCAAGTCCTAAATTTCTCTTTGTTTGAAGTCTTGCCCACAGAATACAATCCAAACATCTGCTGTGCTCTTGTGGGGTTGACAAGGGCCAGTGAATTGCAGAAGAGCTGCTTTGGAGGGGCTCTTTCATCTCTGGGCTTGAATAATGTACTGTTCAACTTCTAAGTACTTCAAAATGCTCATGAATGATGCTGCCACAGTCATTCTATCACAGACAAAGCTTCCATGTGCAAAGATACCCACGGGTAGCCTTCAGGCAGGCTTAACAGTACCTGTATATGCTCTGAAGTGTTGCTATTCTATGTGTTAGAACCATATTGTTTCTGTTATAAAGGACTTCTATCTTGGTGCGTGGTGAGTTACAGAGCTTTGCCCGTAAAATTGATTTTTGACATATTGGTAATTCCTGAGTTTACATTTGTGTTTCTTAACACTTCACAAGAGGCCTTATTTCATCCACAGCAAGCATCTGAATAACTCCATGCTTAGAAGTTGAATCTAAGCCGACTGAAATCAGTGGAAAAGCTTCTAGTTTAAAGGTGTCTGTATATAATCTAACATTCTTGTAGCCTGGTGTTTGCTGCAAGAGGGGGAAAATTTTTCTTAATCTGATCAAGAAAGTATTCTTCATCTGAACTAGCTAAATAAAAATTAATCCTAATGAAGGAAATGTATTTGAAGTTTTCATATCAGTGGAAGAGTGTGGGAAGCCTGGTACCTAATCTGTTAGTTTGTGAAGCCTATACCTTCACTGACTGTACATTCAGTAGGCTAACTGAAGAACTGATTTTTTTTTTAAGAGAAGGCTAAGTTAGTTTAGCCAGCATCTTCTCTTCCAGGTTCAGCTTTGCAAGTGGAAGAGGTTATTTTCCCAAGCTGCTTGTCTTCCTTTTGCTTTATGAAGTTACTTTTTCCTTAGATTTATTGGCAAGGGACTTCCTGGGAGTGTTTCTTAATTTACTTCTGGCAAGATCAGCTAAGCTTGCTGGCTTAAGCTGGTTCAGACAGGTTCAAGGCAGACAACAAGCAACTTGCTTTAGGCTGTGGGAGGATGTTTCTCAATGTTCTGCCCCCTGAAGTTCAAGGAAAGCTAGTAAAAGAGACAGACATTGAAGGTTGTTCCTTGCCAGGTCCTGTTTCCACTAAAAGCAACAGAAGTACAGACATCATCAAGATCATGACAGTCCAAGCCTATAACAGCAACTGAAATGGAGCCAGAAGAAGAAAATGCATTTACAACAGAATAAAAGATAGTATCTCCACAAACTTAGTTGAATTTCTGAAAGCAGAAGGAGTTCAGCTGTTATGCTATATTTTAAGTGTGATCTGAAGGCTTAAAGAAACTGCTCTCCTTTCTCACACACCTCGCTGTTCTTCCACCATCTAAGCAGTCTGTATTACCAGGGAAGGATTCCATTGGTCATGAACCAACTGGTTCACAATTGGTTTTGATAGCTCAGTAATTACCCTCTCAATGTATCCATGTGTCTCAAATTCACACATAATTAATGCATTAACTATATTAATCCCCTATTTGTTACAGAGAGGAGGAACCACATTTGTTTCAGGATATTATGACCCAGTATTCTGAAACCTGTTTGTACAGGTTCACAGAAGAGGACTGGAAAGACGTTTTACTTAGCAAAATCAGCAAGTTCCTATTTCGCTGCTACCCCTGCAAATTTCGCTGCTACCCCTGCAACTGAATAAATGCAAAGACAAAATGATACAAAGAAACATAGAAGAGATTACTACCCTAACCTGTTCCCCGCTCTACTGATCTGTGTCACGTGAGATGTCAGCACACTGTCAGATCCACCAAATGAGTCAACTCCATAATACTCCCCAACCCATGTCCATCTAAGTAAACTTGGCTATTTCATATAGTTTAGATAACACTGTTAACTCATCTCACATTACCTCACGTGGTTTAATAAATGAATATTCACACAAGCAGCTCAACTGCTAGAAACTCTGGTAACCCTTAGTAAAGAATGACTGTTCCATCAGCATTAGTGAAATTAAAAGAAGTTGTGTCTCCCTGTATAACACTGTATAATCATGCAGTAAGAGCATCACAGAACAAAACTTGGTGGAATTACATTCTCACCAAAGTAAAATTTCATATGTCAGTGGTCTTTCCTAGGATTTCACTTTGAAACAGTTTGAGTGAGGGCTTGGTGTAGTACGCAGGTATTCTATATGTAAAGCCCTGCTCTGTACCCAAAAAAACTATAGATGTTGAGCCTATGAAAATCTCTACAGGAAGTCAGTGAAACTGTGCTTGTAAGAGGTTTCAGGTCAAAGGTAAAACCAACTCTAATTACATGTGCAGAACAACAACAAAGCTTATCTTTTGGAACTGCATATTCCATCCACACAGTGGATCATGTAAGGAACACAGCAGCTTGAATACAGAAGGGGAAGATTAATGGAATGGTCAAGGCCATCAGTCTCTTTTGGGGAGTGCATCGACACCAGCTGAAGCTACAATGGCATTTTGTTTCTAGATTTCCTTCAGATATACTCCTGGAAGGCATACGTTTCATGTGTACCTGTTACAGACTGGTGTAGTGCTGCATTTTGTTCAGCAGTTTTCTATAAGCAGACTTAATTCTGGTTTCTAAGTTCCTAATTTCCTGTGTCTTGACAGTCACTGTTCATTGTTCTGTTAGGCATGCTCACAAGCACAGTTTTCTTCCAGGATATCTAGCAGTATGACTGCTTCAAACACTAAAATAAATGGCAAACCTTTATGCATGTATGTGTACATTTAATATATACAAAATCAGCAAGAACTCTGTTTAGTTCTTTATCCTGTAAAACCAGATAGCAGAAAAGTATTATACTTTAGTAAATGTAAGTACTGTGAGTGCATCCCTCCTCCCAGAGTTTGGTTGTCTGGGCCGAGGACTCAAGAATGCCAAAACTGTCACCGTGAAACACAGGCTGGCTACTCCTGAAAGGAGGGGAGCTGGGAGAGACCCCAAGAGCTTGCCACCCACAAACCTGTCTCACATCTTCTGGGCAAGATGAGTAGGACCTGTTCAAGTGTACTGGCTTTGGCTGGGATAGAGTTAATTTTCTTCATAGTAGTTCTATGGTGCTATGTCTTGGATTTTTGATGAAAACAGCATTGATGGCACACCAAGGTTTTAGTTATTGCTGAGCAGTGATGATACAGCACCAAGGCCTTTTCTGCTTCTCACATCACCCCACCAGCCAGGAGTCTGGAGGTGGGCAAGAAACTGGGAGGTGACACAGCCAGGACAGCTGACCCCAACTGGCCAGCTGGATATCCCAGACCATATGACATCATGGTCAGCAATAAAAGCTAGGGGAAGAAAGAGGAAGGGGGAACTTTAGGAGTTACAGTGTTTGTCTTCCCAAGTAACCATTACATATGATGCAGCCCTCCTTTCTCGGAGATGGCTGTCTGCCCATAGGAAGTAATGAATTACTTCCATATTTTTGCTTTGCTTTCATGTGCAGCTTTTGCTTTAAGCTGTCTTTATCTCAGGCCATGAGTTTTCTCACTTTTACTCTTCTGATTCTCTCCCTCATGTCACTGGAGGGGTATAAGCAAACAGCAGTGTGGGGCTGAGCTTCTTGGTAGGGTTAACCACAACACCAAAAACTGCTGCGAGTAACACAGAGCCCAGAATACCAGGCAAGTTCAAGGTGATGAGACAGGGTAAAGGGGAAGCCAGGAATGCAAGTCAGCAACTCAGAGACCCATAGTGATGAGGAAGGTCCAAGGCCAGGTTGGGACATCATCCTGTGGGTCACGATCTGGGCCCAGATCAGTGGGCCAATGGTCAGGAATAGGCAGGCTTTTGCAATGCAGTGGCATCTATAGTTCAGGTGGGATCCAAGCACTAGAGCCTAGAACCTTAGATCAGTTCCCACAGTAACCTGAGGACTTCTTGCAGTGTGGTTTGGAAGGGATGTCTCTAGGAGGGGTCCCTCCAAGGTCACCAGAGGGAGGGGACAGTCCTCAACTGTACTAAATTGGCCCTAAGCACAGTCAGCCAAAGCTCCAGGAGAAGGGAGCCCTTAAAGCAGGTATATTTAATAGCTCCATTAATTAACAGCTGCTGAGTGGAGAAAAAAAACTCACTCAAGACTTGAGAACCCTTCTCATGCTCTGTCAAACCAACTTCTTGCTCCATCCGGCCTTCTTTGGCTCCTTTTTTCATTTGCCAGATACTTAAGGTTTCTACACTTAAGCTTAAAAACAGAAGGATGATACAAAAGGGAAGCAGAAGGGAATGCCCTAAGTTACCACAGGCTAGCTAAAAAGAGGTAACAGTATGTCTGTTCCTTAAAGAAGTTAGGCCAATAGATTCAGAAATTCAACCCAGTTTTAACTGCTTGGAAAGTAAATAGCTTTAAGGCTGTGACTGTATTTCAAAGAAGAATTAAGACAGATGTCCAGTAACAGTTATTTAATTGAAATTGCTGATAAAATCACATAAGAACAAAGACTCAGAATCCTCTGCAAGTGACTTTTCACCCAAATGCCAGCAAGCAAGCACTGAGCCCACAGGTGCACACAGACCCATTTGAACATCCATGTCCTTCCCACCCCAGTGAGGGGAGGATTCCAGAGGGCTTACTTTCTGAAGACCCATTTTCTGAACATATGCAAAATATTATCTGGGAGTCACTTCCCCTTAGCAGCTTAAGCAGGTAGAACCTACTGCAACCATTACTTATAAGAATATCACTAGTCTTTCTTCCTGACCCCTATTGAAAGCCTGGGCTTCCCTAACTATTCTTATTTTTGTCACAATCAGGTTTTGTTGCAGTCAATATTTTCCTGTTCTAGCTAAACTGCCATTAAAAAAACAGAAAGCCTATAATGTAAAGTTAAAAGTCATTCCTTTACTACTGCTTACACTTAAAAACCCAGGGTTTTTTTCCTTAATTTTCTTCAGAACTATTCAGCTAATTCTGAAGTCTTCTTCTGTGGAACCACTTTTTCTGGATGTGATATAATAGTGAGTCAGTGAGTCAGCAGACAGCAAGCTTCCTGAGTGAAGTCAGCAGACCCTATTTCCCCCCTATTCTGTAACAGGGTAGGATGTGTCAGACAAACGTTGCCAGATTACTATATATATTTACCAGGACTACCTCATACTTAATCTTTGACCTTTCTCCTAATTTCTCTTCTTTCTTTTTGTACTTTCCTGGTCTTTTGTATCAAAGTCAACACCCTTGATTTGAAAAATAAGGAAAGGAAACAGATTCACAAATTAGGGTATCTGCTCCTGTGTCCTTTTACACTTGATCAGCCCTTATAGATCAATAACTATACACAAATACTAGGTGCAGAACTATTCAGGTAGCAGAAATACAAGAATTTATGCACTAAATAATTAATGTCAGCACCTCATTTTTTGCTAAATCCCTTCAGTGGGACCTACTTATAAGCTCTCTTTATGATAAAACTGGAAGATCATGGAGCTTCTACCAGGAAACAAACATCATGGCTTCCTTCCTTTACAGGCATGTAATGTTTCTCAGAACAGCTACAAATAAGAAAAGCAAAGCAAAAAAACCCAGCTCTGTGCTATTGTTTCATAAAAAATTTTAAAGTTTGGAACCATGAACAGCGATATCTCTAAATGCCATACTGAAGAAAAAATATTAACTTTCCAAAACTGTAAGGATCTTCTCAAAATGTAGTATACACTATTTGGAGCACCAAACATCTTCATGGACGTTATGCTAGTAACACTAAGTAATAACTATACTCAATGATTTTGCACTGATAATTGATAAAGGATATAAATACCTAATTGGGAGTGGAAGAACATTTTTTCTTTAACAGCCACTCCACTTCTGACAGTCCTAATTCTTAGACTTAAAAAATATATTAAAAACTTGTTGACAAAATTCTTAACTTCACTCAATTTTGGATTACACGCCAAGTGATCTGTTTAACATCCCTCAAGGAGCAGGCAAAGATTCAAATGGCTATTGCATAAATCTCTCAGGATTTAGAGGCCATGCTTTTATGACAGTTATTCTAAGGAAAAATGTATTTTTTTATGTTATTGGCAGATAATGGTTCATTTAGATCTGAATAAAAACATAGAAATAAAGCACTGTGCTGTAAAATGGCTGGTATTCATAAGCTGAGACACCATTTTAAACCATGAAAGTACATGTGATTTAATACTTTTTATGCAAAGGCTTTGTTCCCCCAGGTGAAACAGCCTCACAGTACTGTATTTGCTTTTGTAGAATATCTTAAATTTCACTGTCACTTTCACATCCCTCTTTCAAAAGACAAGTCTTATGAACTTAGCTTCTAGGGAGTCAGCAGCATAATTGCATCAAATCAAATGCAATATTTAGGTCTACAAAAAAAAAAAAAGACACATTACACACAAGAAGAATCTCAGTACTGTACACAGGGTTATGTAACAGGGGCAATGATTTCAGTACACTGCAATTATTTGTTGATTAGCAGCAAGACTGGTATATATGTGTATGAAATATACATGAGGAGCCTGAGCACAATAGCAGGCTTTAATCAGACTACCAGCCCTGTAACAATCATTCTGTGTTTTTCTTCTAAAAACTCTTTACCCAGTGAACTAGGGGTTCAGCTGCCTTTGTCCAAAATCTGGTCTATCAATGCAGCTGTGCAACCTTGGATGAGACTATTGCGAGAACAGCTATTGGAAGAAAGAGCTGTTAAGAAGCATCGTCTGAGGCCTGCACCCGCTCACCATCTGCCCATTCACTAAAAAACTGGATTTAAACCCAGTTTCTTGCTTTTGATCCTTACCTAATCAAAGCATGATGTAAGCGTGTTCTGCCTGGTCTTGTACCTAGCTGATCCTGAACCTTCCTTGCAAAATAAAATTCATAGAATCACCGAGGTTGGAAAAGACTCCTAAGATCATTGAGTGTTGCAGCACAAACAAACTAATAGGCTGCAACAAGGCTTTTACCATCAGTCAGATTCTACTGTCCATGCTGTTTCTCGTTTCTCCACTCCAGAGGCGAGGCCAGGCCAGGCCAGGCCGGGCCAGGCCACACTGCTCCTCCTCCATCCAACACCCTCTCCCCCAATCTTCAGGGCTATTTAACTACTTAGCAGGAACAAGCTACAGCCACACATCATCCACGTCAATCAACACACTGCCTATGAGGCAAGGCCACAAGCTGCATGTTATCAATGCTAATCAATCCACTGCCTTCATTCCTCTACAATTGAGTCCAACCATTAACTTAACAATGCCAAGGCCACCACTAAACCATGGCCCTAAGTGTCATGTCTGTACAACTTTTAAATACTTTCCAGGGACGACCACTCAACCACCTTCCTGGGAAACCTGTTCCAATGCTTGACCACCCTTTTGGTGAAGAATTTTTTCCTTATTAACCAATTTAAATGTCCTCTGGCACAACCTGAAGCTGTTTCCTCTTGTCCTATCACTTGTTATCTGGGAGAAAAGTTCAACACTCACCTCAGGTGGCTGTAGACAGCAGTAACGTCCCCCCCCTCAGCCTCCCCTTCTCCAGGCTAACCAGCCCCAGTTTCCTCAGTTGCTGCTGCTGAGTTGCTGCATAAGACTTGTGCTCCAGACCCTTCACCAGCTCCATTGCCCTTCTCTGGCCACGCTCCAGCACCTCCATCTCCCTCTTGCAGTGAGGGGCCCAAACCTGAACACAGCGTTCGAGGTGCAGCCTCACCAGTGCCCGGTACAGGGGGACCATCGCTGCCCTGGTCCTGCTGGCCACACTGTGTCTGGTACAAGCCAGGATGCTGTTGGCCTTCTTGGTCACCTGGGCACACTGCTGGATCGTATTTGGGTAGCTATTATGTTTATGCTCATTTAAGCTACTGTATTCAAAAATTATTGAATGTCCCATCGAAAACTAATGAAACAAACTATAACTGAAGAGTCAGTTTTGCCTTCAAAATCCTAGAAAGAATGCTGTTGCAGTCATCAGTGCTTTAAAATTCCTTTGCAGACTAAGTAAATAATACAGAATCCACATGGTTGTGGTGGTATTCTTTACATTTTTCTAATAAGAGGTATGTGTTCCTGTCTGTCTGTAATTGTGATTCTAAGGGAATTTTTGATTGAATAATGCTTTCCTAGACCTGTCCTGGTGTTTCACTGTGACACAGCTGGCATAACCAGTAATTCTAGTACATTATGCTTTGATTAAAGTCTACAGAACATACACAGCATAAAACCTGACAGTATCACAAGCCTGATCAAAGTTTCGTACGGTAGTAACAGTTCTGTTATGCAATTCGACGTACATCAGCATAAAAATTATCTGTGCAAGAGTGAAACAATGGTTCAGAAGAAATTATTCAGAATTCACCACAGTAAGCATACCATGTTGCATAAGACATGAAAACTGTAACTGTACTAGCATTACAAAAGTGTTGGCCAGTTCAGCACAGAAATAATCATTGAAGGAAAAAGCCAATTCCTGTTACATTAATGCTGATATGAATATGCTGAGCAGAACCACACTAATTCTAAACAACTTCTGTTGTTCCCTGGGTGCCTATTTACTTGTTCTCTTCTTAGAATCTTTGTTACTCCTACAAAATACTGAGGGATGGCCAGCTCTACTCACATGGTTAGTGACACCCCATTCTTACAGGGCAAGCAATGTCAACTCAAACCGCATGAAATTCTGCCTGACTTTCCAAGACTCCTCAAACAGACTAGATTTCCCTGTGCCAAGGGGCAGGAAGAGGCTCTTTTCTAGAGGTCAAGAGCCTTCAACGGACTGAGACAACTAACCAGGACAGCTTCACTTCAGGAGAAAGTAATCTCTGAATCAGACTCCAAAACAGTGACAACCAGTAGAGGTAGTAATAATCATCTCAGTGAAAAAGTATTAGGCACTACTAGAGCAAATGATGGTTTATAATTTCTGTCCTTCAAATATCACAGAACAATAAGTTGTTTGACAGAAATACTATTTTTTCCTAAAGTACAGTTTTCTTCTCAATAAAACTAGTTGGAACATTTACTTCTGCTTTGCAGGTGTCAACTAGGCAATTCAACAATATTTTACGGGTGCCAGTTTACAGGCTTTTTTAAACAAAAGACATGAATTAAACATATTAAAAGAATGCTGGCTTCTACATTTGTATGTTACATATGGAAAGAAGCATGTGTCACAGTAGAAAGGAAAATTTAGACAAACAAAATTTTAAATACCTTCCTATGAATGCCGCACACATCACTAAAAAAATTGCAGAATCTTTACAAAAGGCTATAGTATGAAGGACAGTAGGAGGGAACAGCCCAGAATTCTTCAAACTATCTCCATGGATTATGAACAAAATAGAAACTTAAACAGCAGCTTTGTTTATGTATAATAACCACAAACCTATTTACAGAGTTTTGGAAGCAATAGCTATAATTTGAAATATTTTCCCTTTGTCTACAAAAATTACACTATTGCTAAGACATTTAGAACCTGTTATGCTTCCTCCCACCACCACATGAAGGAATAAATCATAAACCAGAAACCATCCCCTTCCTCCCCTGCTTCAGTACAGTTGTATGTGCTGTGAATTACAAATAAAACTAGAACATTTGCATTTCAAATTACAGCCTGCTATTGTAACTGCATCTCTGTGCAGTAACACTCTGGCTACACAAAGCCAATGCAGCATCAATGGGACACAATACATTTGAATTCATCTGAAATGTCAGGACCTCCCAGACCATCAATTTTAGCCTGTTTTCACAATTTAAAAATCTACATCAGAAAGGTAGGTATGTAGATAGGTATTAAGGTCCATGTGATAATGAGGTTTATCTCAACAGATATTTATTTTATCCAGTCATATGAGGAATTCATAAGATCCAATTCGGTTAAGTGCTTAAACATTCATTTAATTTAAATAATATAGGTACACACATTGATTGGGGGATTTCACTACTATACGGACATACTTAAATCCTCTCTGCTCCTGTGTTAGACTCCTTTTACAAAACATTGTGGTCATACGGATTTACTAAGGATTAGCACAAAGTATTAAAACACTATGATCCCAATTTTATGTTCTGTGGAAAATACAGCTTGACAACATCCATAATTAGAGAAGCCTTCACTCTTACGATTTTATTGCTGAACTTCTGAAAACATTTTCAGCTTTTTAGGTAACACAGAAACCAATTTCAGTGTCTGAAGTTTTCTGAGAGCAGTTTATATAAAAAGGCCACATTGTATCAGGGAAAACTGAAAGCACATCAAAATCAAATAGAACTGGGGATAACCTGATGGTAGGAAATTAAATCAACTCTTCCATTTAAAGGATTTTTAGCTCCACCTAATGGTCAGAAAGGAAAAGATTTTTCTGTCCACCTATTTGCTATGTAATCATTATCTGAAGACACAATTGAATAGGGTGCATCCAAGCAATAGATATCATTATAACAAAATAACATTATGAGTAGGACTTTACAGCAACAATAACTTTTATTGGTTACATTAAAACATTATCTCAACAACTTTACCTCATACAATTAAAAGCTAATGGACACATGCTGTCCTTGGAGCTGGATCAATGTTTATTTAGCACAGCAGTTTCCAAAGAACAGGGCATGCTGACTTTTACTGCATTTGTATATTAAATAATAGGAAAGATCCTTAGTGCACAAAGATTGATAGCGCTTGAGGGAACTACATGAACTTATATCAGTGGAGATCTGGTCATTATGTTCTGCTTTATTTGCTGAAGCTTTGTTCCATATTGTACCAGTTACTTGTGTAAAGTGCATTCTCTAGATAAAAACAAAGTCCTTCACACATGCCACTCAAAGATGAATGTACTCATTTATTAGAAACCTGCAGGAGTTTTTTGTCCCACCAGGCATCAACTTAGAAGTATAGACCATCAGGCCAAGTCAGTGACATGTTGTGGATTTTTTTTATGTTCATATGCACAAATTCTGTATTTACCTTAATGCACATAAAACATCTTTCTTGTAAGTTTTGAGAAAAATAATGGGAAGGTACCTGGGGTTGCATAAACTAGATTCTTATAGTAAGTAATTCAGTTTGAATATTCATGTGAACACTGAAATATATAAACTAAAAATATTCTCCCGAAGTGCCATAAATTACTAAGGAAGATTTTAAACACTTTGTTGTTTTCCAAAAACTAATGCTGTTCTCACATCTATAACATCTGAATTTGTATGCAGTGTATTTTTAGTAGTGGTAGATCTCCATGGAAAATCTTTCAGTATCACAGTAGCTTCCATCTCGAAATGTGCCTCTGGCTCTAGACACTAAGTCACCAAGAGTGGGCAGATTTGGGCTTAGTTACAAATTTTTTATGAAGGACCTAAATACAGCTGAAATGTGATCTGACTTGTGTAGTCATTAGCTTCAGGGAGGGGTAATTCTGTCCCAGACTGTATGCAGAAGCATGTAACCTCTCTGTGTTTCCCTGCTTAGTAATTTGATGGGAGGTATACACAGGTGACAACTTCTAAGATGACGCTTGCACTGCTATCTAATAAGAAAATACCAAGAACAACTAATAACATACCACAAGAAACTTCAAAAAGCATTTTATACCCTGTTCTGTTAAATAGGATTGTAGCTTAATGTTCATTCTGCAAATACCACTATCCTTCCTTGGGAATTTATGTGCACTTTCTATTTAAAAACACAAAAAAACCCAAGAGGACAAAACCATCATCAGATAGAATCATGGGATCATAGAATGGCTTGGGTTGGAAGGGACCTTTAAACATCATCGAGTTCCAACCCCCCTGCCACGGGCAGGGACACATTCCACTAGACCAGGTTGCTCAAAGCCCCATCCAACCTGGCATTGAATATTGCAGGGATGGGGCAGCCACAGCTTCTCTGGGCAGCCTGTTCCAGTGTCTCACCACCCTCACAGTAAAGAATTTCTTCCTCATATCTAATGTAAATCTACCCTTGTTCAGTTTAAAGCCATTACCCCATGTCCTGTCACTACATGCCCTTGTGAGAGGTCCCTCTCCAGCTTTCTTGTAGCCCCCCTTTAGGTGCTGGAAGGCCGCTATAAGGTCTCCCTGGAGCCTTCTCTTCTCCAGGCTGAACAACCCCAACTCTCTCAGCCTGTCTTCACAGGAGAGGTGCTCCAGCCCTCTGGTCATCTTTGTGACCCTCCTCTGGACTCGCTCCAACAGGTCCACATGCTTCTTATGCTGGGGACCCCAGAGCTGAAGGCAGCACTCCAGGTGGGGTCTGATCAGAGCAGAGTAGAGGGGGAGAGTTCCCTCCGCCTGCGGGCCACACTTCTTTTGATGCAGCCCAGGATACGGTTGTCTTTCAGGGCTGCAAGCGCACGTGGCCCACTCATACTGAGTGTCGCATCCACCAACGCCCCCAAGCCCTTCCCCGCAGGGCCGCTCTCAATCCACTCAGTGCCCAGCCGGTATTTGTGCTTGGGATTGCTCCAACCCAGGTGCAGGGCCTTGGCCTTGGCCTTGCTGAACTTCATGAGGTTTGCCCAGGCCCACCGCTCCAGCCTGTCAGGGTCCCTCTGGATGGCATCCCTTCTCTCCAGTGTGTCAACCTCACCACACAGCTTGGTGTCATCAGCAAACTTGCTGAGGGTGCAATCAATGCCACTACCCATGTCTCTGACAGACATGTTAAATAATCCTCATCCTGATACCAACCCCTGAGGAGCACCACCCATCACTGGTGTCCACTTGGACACTGAGCTGTTGACCACAACTCTTTGAGTGTGACCATCCAGACAATTCCTTATCCACCAAGTGGTCCCTCCATCAAATCCGTGTCTCTGCAGTTTAGAGAGAAGGATGTCTTGCAGGACAGTGTCCAGTGCTTTTCAAAAGTCCAGATAGATGATGTCAGATTCTCTTTTTTCATCCACCAATACTGTAACTGCGTCATAGAAGGTCACCTAATTTGTCAGGCACAATTTTCCCTTAGTGAAGCCGTGTTGGAAGCCACCATTCACTTGCCAATGCCTTAGCATAGCTTCTGAGAGGATCTGCTCCATGATCTTGCTAGGTACAGAGGTGAGACTGACCATCCTGGAGTTTCCTGGGTCTTTGTTATTTCCCTTTTTAAAAATGGGGTTATGTTTCCCCTTTTCCAGTCCATGGGAACTTCACCAGTCTGCCATGACTTCTCAAATACAATGGATAGAGGCTTAGCCACTTCATCCGCCAGTTCCCTCAGGACACATAGATGCATCTCACCAGGTCCCATGGACTGTGCATCTTCAGGTTCCTTAGATGTTCTCAGGGCTGATCTTCTATAGTGGGCAGTTCTTCATTCTCCCAGTCCCTGCCTTAGCTTTCTGCAACCTAGATGGTGTGGCTGAAGCACTTGCTGGTGAAGACAGGCAAAAAAGTCACTGAGTACCTGAGCCTTCTCCATACCCCAGGCAACCAGGTCTCCTGTTTCCTTCCAGAGACAACCCACATTTTTAATTTTGTTTTATCACCGACATATCAGCCTATAGAAGCTTTTCTTCTTGCCTCTTTCATCCCTGGCCAGATTTAATTCTATCAGGGTTTTAGCTTTCCTACCTTGGTCCCTGGCGGCTCAGACAATGTCTCTGTATTCATCCCAGGCTACCTGTCCTTGCTTCCACCCTCTGTAGGCTTCCTTTCTGTGCTTGAGTTTGTCCAGGAGCTTCTTGTTCATCCATGCAGGCTTCCTGGTACTTTTGCCCGACTTCTTCTTTGTTGGGATGCACCACTTGTGAGCATGGAGGAGACGATCCTTGAACATCAACCAGATTTCTTGGGCCCCTCCAGGGCTTTATCCCATGGTACTCTACGAAGCAGATCCCTGAAGAAACAGAAGTCAGCAATCCTGAAGTTCAGGGTAGTGAGCCTGCTGTGCGCCCTTCTTGCTGCCCTAAGGATCTTGAAGTCCATCCTTTCATGGTCACTGCAGCCAAGGCTGCACTTGAGTTTCACATTGCTCACCAGCCCCTCCTTGCTGGTGAGAACAAGGTCCAGCATAACACCTCTCCACCTCTCCTCGTTGGCTCCTCTGTCACCTGGAGAATGAAGTTAATCATTAATGCATTCCAGGAACCTCCTCAATTGCCTGTGCCCTGCTGTGTTGTCCCTTCAACAGATACCGGGATGGCTGAAGTCCCCCATGAGGACTAGGGCTTGTGAATGTGAGGCTGCTCCTGTCTGTTTATAGAGGGCCTCATCTGCTTGATCTTCCTGGCATGCAGCCTGTAGCAGATCCCCACTGTAAAATCACCTGTCCCTGCCCTCCCTTTAATCCTGACCCATAAGCCCTTGGTCATCTCCTCATCCATCCCCAGGTGGAGCTCCGTGCACTCCAGCTGGTTATTGAAAAAAAAGGATGACACCTCTTCCTTATCTCCCCTGCCTGTCCTTCCTAAAGACCCTGTATCCTTCCATTCAAACACTCCAGTCATAGGAGCCATCCCACCACATCTCTGAGATGCCAATAAGATCATAGCCCTGCAGGTGTGTGCACATCTCTAGCTCCTCTTGTTTATTCCCCATGCTATGTGGGTTTGTGTAGAGGCATTTAAGTTGGGCCCCCAGTAAATCTGGCTTACTGGCTGAAGTGGCTGGAATTCCTTTGTGCTGCTCTTCAGGTAGTCTCCTGCTGAACTTCAAGCTATGGCATCTCTTGCTGGCACTGGCATCAAACTGGTAGGAGCAGGATGGATTGAGGTTCCCTTCCCCCAGCAACTTTAAAGCCCTCTCCTCTTCACCAGCTTGACAAGCTGTCACGTGAAAAGGGGATGTGGGCTGTGGGTGAGAGTGTTTCTTGATCCCTAATGTTTGATCTCTATCAGCACCCCAGGGAAATTGAGACTCTTGTCCCCAACCAGTCTGTCAGCTCCCCTTATAGGGACCCTTCACCGGACACTCCCGCTGGATCAGAGGGCAATTCAACTGACTTGTTCAGGGAAACACCCAACAGCATAAGGGGGACCCCTCAGTGGGTCTTCCCACTTTATTAAAATACGTTATCCACATCAGAGACTGCTAGCACCACAAAGGACTAACACTAACAGTTTATGGAATAACACTCTTTATTAGTATCAAATTGTGACAGAATAAGGTTCAAAGATTGCTGGAGGTAAATACACTGACTGCAAAGCAAGCTTTAAACAATATATGTAATAACAGCTAACATACGTTAGTCATAGGAAAAAGGTTCTCACCCAACAGGCATCCCTGTGGGGGAGAAGACAGGTTCAGCCCATCAACTGATCCCAGAGGTTACAGTGGAGTCTTCCCCAGCTTCTCCCCTCAGCTGTTCACCTTTCATACCTCATAGTACATTGCGTATTCATTCATCATACACAGGACTGGTTGCAAGTTTCTTGCTTTTAATGCAAATTAGTACACATCTTCAGATAGCACTGCTGAAGTTTTTTACTTGCTACACATACTTCTCAGGCAGGGTTTTGCCCTCTTTTGGAGGGGGCTATTTGAGTTGGAGATTGTGATCTCCCACCACCACAATTATCTTTATCTTACTTTCAACTGCTTTTCTGTTGATGTCAGTGAATTGCAACACCTTATCATCCTGTTTCCACTCATATGGGAATTTTTGAATTTTTTTGATTTTTTTTTTTCAAAAAAGCCAGAGCTTTCCTCATTTGAAGGGTTCTTTCTGCATGACTTAGATAACAGCGTTCTTTTCACCATCTGTTCTTTGTTTCTCATCCTCCCCAAGGCTGACTACCCTGATCAGAAGTCCCTTCACTTTAGAGTGAGTCAGATTGACCTAGCTTTGTGAAACTGAATTAGAGTTGGGTAATTTGGAAGTTTACAATTCCCCCCAACTCTGCACTTATTTAAGTCCAGGATTAGTCCATTTCCATCACATTCAGGTCAAGCTTGAGTGACTCCAGTCATACAGACTGTGGTTACTAACTGGTATATTGTGCCCAGTGAGGTGTAGTAGTACTTTGGAGGCAGGTAACTTTGAGATGGAGGTGTGCGTTAGTATTACAATGAGATTATTTCATTTGTGGAGAGCCATTTTGCTACAATGGTTGACTAAACCACGGACATCTCATGGATTCTTCATGCAACAACTGGTATGCAGCTTATCAGCTGTGTGATGCCATCAAGTTCCATTCCTAACAGAGCATGACCTGGGTGTCTCTAATCTGGTCCATCCTCCATCACTCCTATCAGCATGTGCTGAGCTGGCAGGATGTGTTGCTTAGGGAACAGAGGTGATGTAGATTCCGTGCATGCCAACCATCCTGAAAGCAATAGCTGTCTTTTACCCTAAAAAGCTTTCTGTAATACTATTCTTCTATTAGGACCCAATTTTCTCTAATTCCCCCCCTCAAGGCGATTTTCCCACACAAGCCTATGACCAAAGATGCTCTTCCCATTCTTGTCAGATGGATCCCATCAGCCCCTAGTAGACCACATTTCTCAAAGTGGGTCCCACGGTCTAAGTAGGTGAACCATTGGCTGTGGCACCACTCCTGTAAGCATTTGTTGATTCACCAGATTTGACCAGCCCTTTTTAACTCCTTCCCTTTAACCCGGAGAATTGTTGAAAAAATCACCTCTGCTCCAGTGTTCCTTACTGCTGCTCCCAGGGCTCTGTTATCCTTCTTTTAAAGAAGATAGAAAAGAGCAACAAGAAGACCCTAGAAATAGATTAACATGTGCCAACATAAATATTTTTAATAAGCCACAAAAATATATATAATGTTTTAAACAGTCTTAGTTTGTTTAGAACTGAGAAGAAAGCTTGCTGTACCTAAACCATAGCTACTCCAACTAAGTTTTTGTTAGACTGCACTGTCATTAACATCACTTTACAGATAGGCTGTTCTGCAAAATTTTGTAGGTGTTCAAAATAAAACCAGTTAACTATTAATGGAAATACATGAAAGTATGAAATATACAGTACCAGTTTCTCATTAGGATACTTAGTGATCCAGATTCTAATCACACTAAAGCTCCTTAATGTCCTTGTTAACAATGCAAGGAACCTTTCTATTTCTAGAGTTTTGCAAATAGGAAAACTTACTATTTTGGAAATGTACATATTTTAGTGTACAAGTAAGTAAGTATAGACTTCAAGCTACAGTACAAAGCTATTCTGAATTTGATTAAGATTACTGTACAGGTATTAAACTGTATGCTCATAATATAAAATGCTAAAGGAACAACTTCTGCTGGTGTACAATAGTATCCCACTATGAATGTATAAAGCTCTTTATCAAATATTAATCACTCCATTTGAAATATACTCAAAATAAAAAAAATAAATGTATATAAACTAATGGTTTATACCTTTCATGTTTTGGAAGTGCCAAAGAACACTAGATTTATGAAAAGTTTGAGCTCTTATCGTACCTCCATTAAAAAGAATACACAAATATCACTGTACTGCAAATAAGTACCTTAGAAGTTGTATATCCACAGAATGTCATAAAGCATGTGACATCAGTCCATGCTCTCAGTCAAATCTAGATAGTCTAAGTCTGTTGTGCTTGGGCAACACATAAGCAAGGCTGACTACCTTACCAGGCAACTATTTCTGAACTAATGCATATCATTGTGTTTCACCCAGTGCCAACCATACATTTATTCTTGCTATTACTTACTTTATTTGTAAAATAACATTTGCTTTTGGATTGTCTCAGATTAAAACAAAGACTTTACAGGGGTTTGCAATGTTTCATGTATAAACCCACATAAGTTACATGAAGTCTGAAACCAGTTTTAGCAGAGAAGTATTTTTCTATTTGAGTCCTAAGTTTTCTAGTTAGTCAATAGTAATGTAAAATTACAACAGTACTTCACACTTTTGGTGTGCTTTTATCCTGATATGTCACAAAGTTATGGAAAATATTATTTATACAATATCATGATTAGCATAGAGGGATTAAGGAATTTATTCAAGCTAGTTTAAAAGCCCAGGGGAGGAAGTAGAAATATAGTAGCTGTATGTATTTCTTGTGCCTTTATGATATGCTCTGCCTACTAGATTTTGCTGTTTCCTGAAAACGTATAAATGAACAACATGAATCTGGAACATACCTGCACATTTCACTGCCAAAGAGCACTGAATAGATCATATACCTAATGCTGTCTCTTAGTTATGTGGTAGGTAACAAAACTGGGAAAGAAGTGGAAAGCTGCAGCAAAGATTCAGCGGAAAAGCACAGTGAGCAGTTACTCTTCTGAAAAGAGCAGAGAAATACATGGGGCAAAGAGAACACAAACTTCTAAGGTCATGACTGAAACCACCACCCATGGTAAACTGCAGAGAACTCTATTTACTTTAGAGAGATGAAAGGCTGAGTCATTGAGCCAATGACATAAACCTTGGGTAGGGAGATATCCTACCTCATTCCTCACTCATCTGATGCCAGAAATATGTCACAAGGTCATTCCCCCCAGCTTTTTCAAGCAGGAGGTAGAAAACTTGAACAGAGAGGCCTCTGGGAATGCTGCAGTCTTTTTGTGTTCAAATGAAAACACCATTAGCTGAGAAAATAAAAGGGCTAAGTGGCATTCATCTAGTTAACTGTTCACCTATGACGCCCTGAAAAAGAATCACTTCTGTACTCTCCAACAGGATCAAATATTCTGTTTCTACATACACACCAATCTCAGTACTCAGTGTGTTCTCACACCTGACTTCCCACCCTTTTCCCTGTAAAGTACTTAATAAATGAAAAAGGAACTGTGAAAGGAAAAACACCCAAACACATACACACCCATTTGCTATATTTACATACGGTCTGGAACATAGGACCAAACTCCATTATTTGCACTGATTGATTATTTTTCCCTTTGAGGGAAGGGTCTCAGGTAGGTGCTTCCAGGATTAAAAGCATAACAGTGGATTTAGCTTCTAAGTCTGCTTAACTTCATTTACCCCGAATTCAAACTGTGAAGTTTTTTTGTAGAAGCCTGGAGTATCTGGATGCGGCAGCTCTACCTGCTGTCCCACACCTCCAGCAGTACTTACCTGCTTCCACAGTAACTCGACCTGCTATGAGCATGTAATTGCTTTTCAGAAGTACTTTCTGAAGGATTCCTTAAGCTGACTGACTAGCTTGGGAAAGGAACGCCTTTGCTGCCTTTCTTTCACTAGCAAAAGCATTTGTGAAGCCACAAGAAAACTAAACCTGTGGGGTTTTGTTTGGGTTTTTTTTTTTTTTAAATATGTTAGCTGTCTGTCTTATTCACTCCACAAGAACATGAACTGTCTTGCCGACATAAAAGAGTTAAGAAGAGAACTAAGAACTAGGCACTGGGATGTGATGGAGGCTTCCTCAATTGGCCTGAGTGTTTGTGTAATCATAACCTAAGTTAAAGGGTCTCAGATTGCATTAAGACATCTGTCTCTGCAGACATACTAAACCTAGTCTTCATTAGTATGTAGCCAAAGATCCTACCACTAAAACTGCTTACCAGGAAGCTTTTCCCCTCATATATATCCTCACAGAGTGGGATGGCTGAGGACACATGGCTGTCACTGAGATTAGATAACTGGGAGTTAACAGGGAAGAAGAGGAGCGGTAGAGTCAGAGGACAGAAAAGTAGTGAGAAAGCTACAGTCAAGCAGCAGAAGCCTGTGGCTAACTCTCAGGGAGAACCCCCCCTAGTGAGGAGTAACTGATGCCATGCAGCTCCCAGACACCTGGGTTCATACTCAAAGACCCTCACAATACCTCTAGTCCCCAGCTACATCACCACTCCCTTTTCAGGAAGCATTTGCACTTCCCTAGTGTAAGGATTGTTGTTCCTTTAATTCTTGAATAGAAATGGCAATATAATGATCTACGTTTACTTGCCTTCATTTCCTTTTCTGTTTTGTTCAGCTTTCTAGGAGCATGCCTATTTCCTACTGTATCTGTCAGACTTAACAAGGAATTCAAGGAATTACTATTAATACTGACAAAGTTTTCCGCATCTACCTTTTATCTTTCTGTTAAGGGCAAATAAAATAAATTAATTTTGCTCAGTGTTACACACTTCCAATCAGTCCTCCTCACAGGACCAATCAAAGGCTAGTGGGGTAGGCTTTATTTTTTAAAATAAATGAGCTAAATGTCTAAATTAAAAATTGCTGTTTGCTCTTTGTGAAGGTATTATTTATGCTAATCAAGTCAACCCCTATCTTTTGATAAACTGAGAAAGTTACAATCCTTTAGTCTCTTTGTAAAACATCTCCTCCAGGCATTTTCAATATATTCAGCTGATATCATAGCATCTCTAAACTAAACTATATATCTGTTTTCTCTAAGACTGCCCTTTTCAGTACAAAATACCAATAAGTACCTTGGCCACACAATATTCCCCAAGGACTGATAACCATTTCTGCCTCAGACTACCAACAGCTTCTGTTTAATATGAATCACTAGGATATTCTCCTTACCTTGACTGTTACTTTATGTATCTGTTACACACATTATATAATGTGTGTAACAGATAACATAAACAGATTACAAGAGAAGAGAAACCAGATCGAGTTCAGAGTCACTTTGCCATCATTGTATTGCAAAAGTCAAAATGGAACAAAAATAGTTATCCATGATGACTATTAATAACAAAAACAGTGAAGACTTAAGATACTGAGAATTTCAGGGTCTATGGTACTGAACTGGCTACAAGAAATCAGTTTTCTTGGAAAGGAAATTAAAAATTATGTTATGTTACTAAACACAGCCAATAATACCTAAGTAAGTACCTACAGGTTGTAAGTTGGGTTTGATAGGCAAGGGACAGAATGAGTCAGCATAAACTGACCTGAACTTTGAAACAAAATTTATGTTCAGAGATATTCCTATTGGGCTAGGGTCAATTATCTCATCAATTACAGGTAGATCAAAAAACACATAAATCACAAATCTGAGCATACTTACAAAATAACTGTCTTTTGTACATTTTTGCTCGCACAGGCTGACCAGTCAGGTCAACAGCAAACAGAACATTCAGCTGAGTAGACAGAAGTGGCTGTTGTGTAACAGCAAACCCAGGAACCTGCTAAAAAAAACAGAGCAAAAGCTAACAGTGAAGACCAGACAACCGAGAGTTGTAGCAGAAGCAGACATTGGAAGAAACTTGTGTTATTTAAAACTCCCCATTCTATGGGCTGCCAAAACCAAGAGGTACAATGCTTAATTATTTTTAGCAGGAGTAACATCTCTTTTTCAACTGCTGGGGACTCATACAAGAAACAATACTTGCGGAAATCATAAACATTTTGAAAACAGTTCTAAGACCCATTATCTTCTGCAACTGAAAGCTTTTAGAGGGAAAGGGAACATAATGTTTCCAGAAAAATAAACAGAAAAAGCCTTAGGAAGATAAATGTTTCAAAAAAATCCTACCACATTTTAAGGAGAGAGGGTCACGATAACTTGATTTCTGAAATGAATAATTTCAAAGTATTCCTGAATTTAGGCCAATATTTAAAGCAGCATATGTTAATTTTTTTAAAAAGTCTGTATAAAGAAAAGAATCTTTCTGCTCCCCTGCTGGTATTTATGAAGACCTTTTCAGCAAGAACAGCCTGTCTGACTTGACAGACGACTGTGACAACTAGAGAAAACTTACAAGATTGGATTGAAATTCTGACACTTTCAGACAAAATGGTGGTTTTCAGATACATGGGTTTGCTGAAATAGAGTTGTCAATTACAAGTACATTTTTAATTAAAGTGAACCAGATACATCTTTTAAGCTGAAGTTACGTTTATCTGTATGTTTACCCTGTCTCTGTATGTCACTGATTAAATGATTAAAGCCAGAATGAGCTTGTGCATCTTCAGTTTCTACCCTATATCATACAGCCTGACTGAATAAACTGTGAAATCATACCAGCTGTACAAGATGAAGTATTTAGGCTCAGAGGTTTCTGTCTTATACAGCTATTCAAAAGTAAGCAGTGATCAGGATCTTTCACATACTACAGTGACAGCATTGCTTCAAGCAATTTTTAACAGATCACAATTAGCAGAACTCCTTGGGACAGTAGGCAACCAACCATCCCTTTGTTAATTTTCATTATCTGCTTTCTGGACAAAACTTGTACTCCATATGTCAATTCCAAAAGCCAGAGAAGCCAAAGTGGTCTCTGATGTCATGTCCATAGTTTGTATGACTGTGGAGGCAACTACAGGATTAAGGAATGAAATTTTACAGTGGTTATGAAGAAATTATCAAGTGCTCAGTCAGGAATATGTCAAGGGAAGGAATTTTTATTCCCAAGGGCTCAAAATAAGCTTATCACAGACTGAATCAACATAAATCCACACCTATTCATGTCAGAAGCACCCAAAGTTAATAAATTATTTACTGCGATGAGGCTAAAGGATCAGGTCTTCCTGGAAATGTAGATTTGGCAATTGGCAACAAATGAAAATCAAGGCAATTCCTGAAAACTACCTGAACCTACCTTGAAGGGTTTTTTTTTTTTTGCTACTCTGATCGAACTTAAATGAAATTATTTGCTATAACATAAAATTCTTAAATTACAGGTTTTTAGCATCAGTCACAAGCTGCCTGGCACATGTGTGCTATTGAGTATTATTTTTGAACAAAAAAACCCACATTGATGCTTCCATTATCTGCTCCTGTTAAAAGGTAATAAGGGCAGGGTAGATCAAGAGACCCATGTTATTCCAGAACAAAAAATTATTTTAGGTGCAAGGATCAGAGCTAACCTGTCTAGGCCAAAGTGGTACAGAAAGACATAAATTAGCTGCCTTTCATGTGGCCTCTCTCTCTCCTTTGGATAGGTGAAATTTAATGATAGCATGAGCAATACAGTGACTAAGTGCTACCAAAAGGATGGTCATCTCGTATTTTATGGCAGTGACTTTTTGGGGTGTCTTGTTCAACTCACAAATTCGGGGAAAAAAAATGAACACTTTAAAACACGTCTTGAGTTTCCTAGTGGGTTAGAGAATTGAACTGGCTTAATGGAACTTCTGATGATTGTCAGAGCTGCTGCGAGGTGACGGAAATCTGCAGCCAGAAGGGAAGACACAGTCCTTATTTAGAAAATAATAGAACAAAATAGAATAGAACAGAACAGAACAGTTACAGTTGGAAGGGGCCTACAACAATTATCTAGTCTGACTGCCTGACCACTCCAGGGCTGACCAAAAGTTAAAGCCTATTACTGAGAGGATTGTCCAAATGCCTCTTTAGGCACACTAAAGACACTGACAGACTTGGAGCATCAACCAAGTAACGAAATGGTTCCTAATCTCCAGTCTAAACCTCCTCTGTCACAGCTTTGAGCCGTTCCCACATGTCCTGTCACTAGATCCCAGTGAGATCAGCACCTCCCTCTGCACTTACCCTCCCCAGAAAGTTTCAGGGAGCAATGAGGTCACCTCTCAGCCTCCTTCTCCCCAAACCAGACCAGCCCAAAGTCCTCAGACGCTCCTCATAGGACACTCCTTGCAGCCCTTCCCTCCAGCTCTGTTGCCCTCCTCTGGGTGCATTCAAGGACCTTGACATCCTTCCTAAATTGCGGGGCCCAGAACTGCACACAGTACCCAAGGTCAGGCTGCACCAGCGCTGAATGCAGCGGGATAATCCCCCCTTCTGACCGGCTGGTTACGGCGTGTTTGGTGCCCCCCAGGACGCGGTTTGCCCTCCTGGCTGCCAGGGCACGCTGCTGACCCAAGTGAGCTTAATGCCCACCAGCACCCCCGGTCCCCTTGCTGCAGGGCTGCTCTCCAGCCACTCCTCTCCCAGCCTGTGCTTGTGCCTGGCATTACTCCATCCCACATGCAGAATCCAGCACTTGCATTTGTGAAATTTCATGCCATTAATCCTTGCTCAATGTTCCAGTCTATTCAGATCCCTCTGCAAGGTCTCTTGTCCCTCAAGAGAGTCAGCAGCACTTCCCAGCTGACTATCATTGACAAATTTACTAATGGTGCGTTCAACTCCTGGATCCAGACAGTTGATACATGTATTGAACAGAACTGTTCAATCCCTAGAACGGAACCCTGAGGAACAGCACCAGTGACCGGTCACCAGCCAGACGGAGCCCCATCCACTGCAGCCCTCTGAGCCCTGGCATTCAGCCAGTTCCTCAACCAGTGCACCGTGAACCTGCTCATCTCACAGTGGGACAGCTTGTCCAGAGGGTGCTATGAGGGACAGCATGAAAAGCCTCACTAAAATCCAGAAAAACTACATCCACCACTTTCCCTTCACCCACTGGGTGGGTGACCTTATCATCGAAGGATATGAAATTAGCTAAACAGGACTTTTACTTTGTGAACCCGTGTTGACTGTGCCTGATGACTGCACTGTCCCTTAAATGGCTTTCAGAGGCACCCAGTACAATCTTCTCCGTAATTTTTCCAGGAACTGAGGTTAGACTAACAGGTCTGTAGTTTCCCAGTTCTCCCCTGGTGCTCTTCTGGTAAACTGGAATAACGTTGGCTAGCTCCCAGTCAGCAGGGACCTCCCCAGGCTCCCAAGACCTTTGGCAGGTGATCAAGAAGGTTCTTGCTGTAACACCTGTTAGCACCTTCAGTACTCTGGGATGAATCCCACCAGGCCCCATGGACTTGCAAACATATAGCTGATCTCTTGTGACTTTAATGACATGCACCCCTTGCCTGTGGGGGCCCAGGCATGTGCCACAGCTCGTCTATCCCACTAAGCTTCTCCTTTCAGAAAAAGCGCCGAGTACCAGGCGGGTAAGGAGAATCACACAGGGAGCATGCGGCCTTTTCTGGGCAGATGGCTGTAATGACCTGAAGAGTCAACTTTCTGGTAGGTCTTCTCGTACAAACAAATATCTTACGGAAGCCGGGGCGCAGGCCAGCACCAGCCGGGGCTGGCACCTCACAGAAGCCTACCCTTCACCTCGCTGCCTGCCCGGCAGGCCCCCCGGGCCACCCCGCCCCCCGCCTCCCCGCCGCGGGGCGCAGACCGCCACGCAGGTGCCCGGGCCGCGGGACCCGGCCGGCCGAGGCTGCCGCGCGCTGCCGGGCCTCCCCGGCGCAGCCTGGCCGACGGCTGCCGCCCGCGGGCGCCCCCTGCCCGCAACAGCCACCCCGGCCGCGCTGCGCGCCCGCTCCCCGGCCCCGCCGCCACCGCCTCCTTTCGGGGCGGGCCTAGACCCGCCTGTAGGCGTTTGAGGGGGAGAGAATAACATGGTGGCCGCTTCCTCCCCAAACAGGAGCGGCGGTGGGGTCGGCGGTTCCTGAGGAGGAGGCGGGCGCGCGGAGCAGCTCCGGGCCGGGAGCACCGCGACCGCTGGGGCGTGCGAGGGGCGCCCGGTGGCGGCTGTCGGCGGGCCGGCCGGCGGCAGGTGAGCGGCCGCGGGAGGCAGGCAGGGAGGCAGGGAGGCAGGGAGGCAGGGAGGCAGGGAGGCAGGGAGGGAGGCAGGCAGGGAGGGAGGGAGGCAGGCAGGGAGGGAGGCAGGCAGGGAGGGAGGGAGGCAGGCAGGGAGGGAGGCAGGCAGGGAGGGAGGCAGGCAGGCAGGGAGGGAGGCAGGCAGGGAGGGAGGCAGGCAGGGAGGGAGGCAGGCAGGCAGGGAGGCAGGCAGGCAGGGAGGCAGGCAGGGAGGCAGGCAGGCAGGGAGGCAGGCAGGGAGGCAGGCAGGCAGGCAGGGAGGCAGGCAGGGAGGCAGGCAGGGAGGCAGGCAGGGAGGCAGGGAGGCAGGCAGGGAGGCAGGGAGGCAGGCAGGGAGGCAGGCAGGGAGGCAGGCAGGGAGGCAGGCAGGGAGGCAGGCAGGGAGGCAGGCAGGCAGGCAGGGAGGCAGGCAGGGAGGCAGGCAGGGAGGCAGGCAGGGAGGCAGGCAGGCAGGGAGGCAGGCAGGCAGGGAGGCAGGCAGGCAGGGAGGCAGGCAGGCAGGGAGGCAGGCAGGCAGGGAGGCAGGCAGGCAGGGAGGCAGGCAGGCAGGGAGGCAGGCAGGGAGGGAGGCAGGCAGGGAGGGAGGCAGGCAGGGAGGGAGGCAGGCAGGGAGGGAGGCAGGCAGGGAGGGAGGCAGGCAGGGAGGGAGGCAGGCAGGGAGGGAGGCAGGCAGGGAGGCAGGCAGGCAGGGAGGCAGGCAGGCAGGGAGGCAGGCAGGCAGGGAGGCAGGCAGGCAGGGAGGCAGGCAGGCAGGGAGGCAGGCAGGCAGGGAGGCAGGCAGGCAGGGAGGCAGGCAGGCAGGGAGGCAGGCAGGCAGGGAGGCAGGCAGGCAGGGAGGCAGGGGGCCTGACAGGCGGGGAGCGGGCGCTGGACCTGGCGCCTTGTCGACTTTCGGCCGCCCCCTCCTCGGGGAGCGGCGGGAAGCCGGCACTTGGGCGTGGGGAGCCCCCCCGCGCCTCCCGGCTCGCTGGCCCATTCCCTCTCCCACCTCCGGAGGAAACTTCCTTCCTCGCCAGAGAGGGAGGGAAGTTTGGGGTGTTTCCCTGACGCTGAGTCCGTCCCTGGGAAGGGCTTCTGCCCTGCCCTGGTAGAGCCTCTGCGCTGGGGCCAGCCCTTACCCCGCACAGCGCGGGGCCGGGAGGGCGAAGGCGCTTTCTGAGCTTTTTAATCTTATTATCATGATTATTGTTGAGTTCCCTGCCCCCGTCCGCCGCGGCCGTCCCTCGGGAGCGCCAGGCCCTTCGGGCAGCGGTGGGCCCGCCGCGGCCGCCGGCGGAGGAGCGGCAGCGGGGCACGGCGCAGGTGGCAGGCGCTGCAGGTGAGTCCGCGGGCTGCTCCCTCCTTTATTTCTCCATTTTTCTCTCTCTTTCCCTCTTCGGCTCCTCCCCTAGGCTGCGGCGTCAGCCGCTTTAACCCTTGCGGGGTCGGAGGCGAGGCGAGCGGCAGCGGGGCCCGCGGCGGAACGTTGGCCCTTGCGGGCGCTCGGGCCTTGGTCCGCGCCCGCACGGAGATGGCGAAGTAGCGGCGTCGGGGCTGTTGGAAGGGTGTTTGAATAGCAGGGGTCGTCCCTTCCCTCCGCGCTCTGCTAGCCGGTGGCAGAGGCACCATTTCCAATAGTCGTGCTGTGTTTTGGAAGCTGATCGTATTGGTAAGATGTTGTAAAACTTAGTTTAGTTCTGCCGATTGAAAAAAAGGAAAAGCTAGGGCCGTAACTCTTCATCAGCCTCTACTATCATCCGAGGATATGTGATGTGTCTTTGCTGCGTGACCAGATAACCTCTGTAGCAACTGGATCTGGTGATATGCTAGGGCCTTCGTATGTCAGATAGGGAAAAATAGTTGCAGAAGCTGTCAGAAGCTTTAAATGTGATGTAAGCTGATTAACTCTGCTGTTAATGCCAAACATGATCTTCCAAAGCGCCCCAGTACAGCTTAATATATCGTGATGCCACAATCTTAGAAAGGGTGCAAAAACTGAAAGAAGTTGTATTAAATATAAATTAAATGCCTGTTTTGTAACTGTCTTTTTAATGCCATTTTCTCTTTTGGCTGTTACGGTTGAGCATGTTACAAACATGGACTGTTGTGCTGATTTCAAACTTAATGCCTGTGGCTAAACTTTTAGATCTCCTGAGCTTTTAGCTTGTAAACAAACAAGACATTTGATCTTTTTTTCTGTAAGCTCTGTTAGTGTGACTTCTGTAGTATGTCTTGTCTTATTGTGATGTTTTTAACCAAGCTAAATTGAGCCTGTACATGGACACATTAGTAAAAATAAAATTATTTATTTTTAGTTACTTTTGTTGGCTGTTTTCTTGTGTAGACTAAACACAAAGTTAGTAAAAGTTACTGCATCACTTCTTAAGGTAGCATGTTAGAATACAGCACTGAATGTTCTCTGCGTTCTTGGGGAGAAAAATAATGATGGAATGTAAATCACTTCATAACTGTTTGGAAAATGAAAGGGGTTTTATTTATATTTTTTTATGCAAAGCAGTCATGACCAAACTCTAGTGATTAACCAGACTTACTAACCAGACTAGCATCTGTATTTCAAATGTTTGAAACAAAGGATACAAACTAAAAATAGTCAAAACTGTTAGATAGCTTGAGAATGCTTTTAGTGTCAATGTGACTGTAAGTATTTTTTAACAATTTTTTTTTAATACTTGGCTGACAAGCTGCTTTTTGCCATTCCAGTGGATATGAAATGCTAATTATGCGTTCTGTTTTGGGGAGCGCAATGAAAGAGTTCAGCAGAAACCAGAAATGTAAATATTGGCTTGCGGACATGACTTCTGACTTCTATGTTAAAACGCTTAGTGGCACACATAGACACTTAGTACTGCTAAAATCTAAAAAATTGGGTATTATTTTTTTAAATTATTTAAGTATTTAAGTATTTAAGAAAATCCCTATCTTAATTTATAAGTATGTTACGTTTGGTTGTTACTTTTTAGGTTAAGGTTGGGCACTGTGTAGCCCAGAGTGAACCTAACGAGATTTTGGACCAAGTTTTACTGTTTGTTTTCTTGTTTGAAGATGGTGTGTGATTACTTTCCAATCAACTTTTCTATTTTTTTGAATGAAAGCCATCAAACTTGAGCAAAATTGGGATATCCAAATGGTGATACGGATAGCATCCCTCTGATTTAAAATGTGTGAATTCTCGTTTGGAGTAGCAGTGCGATGTATTGTTGAAATACAGTGCTTGAAATGGTATCTTTTTAAGCTTGGTTCTTTCTTAGGTCTGTCTCTGACCAGTGGAAAATTGAATTTCAAATTCAACCTTGGTTTGCTTTAAGGACAAAAAAGTTCCTGTGTTAGCCTTGATGCATGCATCTGGGTTTGCTTAAAAGTACAACAGGAAAAAAGTCTCAGTAGAATGCGGTAGGCAAGGTATATTTCCAAAGTTGTAAGAGGAAGGTAATGTAGTCTTTCAACTGTTATGTAAGATCAGATCTCTTATTAAGCTTTCAGATAAATGTCAATGGCAGCCATAGGCGCAGAGCAGTATGCTAAAGAGTGATAATGTTTGGTGATCTTAATGTTTTCATGTAGCAGTGCTTCCTTTGTTGGCTTGCATAGCCTTCTGACTGAAATAACAACAAAAAGCACCTGTAACCTCTAAATCTGGCATCTTTTTGTTTAGAGGTACCTTGCACTGTAAGAATCTTTCTGGTAGAACTTTCCCCCCCCCCCCCCCTCCCCGTGCTTGCTAGTCATCCCAAGGCATGGATCACTCCCTCCTGTTACCCAAATCTGGGTTCTTCACCCGGTGTGCAGGAGCCGGTCCACACACAGAGTGGAGATACTTGTTCATTGCCTGTCTGCACAGCAGCAGGTGCTGGGTGTTAAATCCACAAAGCTAGCACACCCCTTAACACGTAGCAAAACTTTTTATACGCTTTGAACAATTGCTTACAAATACGTTTAGCCACACTTGCTTCTCACTGGTTCTTACAAGTCTCCTCTCCATTTAAAGGTACAGTGTTCGTTTTTTCACCGTGCATGTTCTGTGGGGAGGGGGCTTATGTTATTAGGGGGTTCTCTTTGCTCCAGGGTGGATCTTTTAGTATGCAAATTAGGATAGTTTACAAGTAGTTCCAGTAATTATCTGCTTAGTCTTATTAACCATTTGGTTCTCCTCGAGCTTATCCAGTTGCACCCGGTCTTGAGGTATTTATGATGTCTATCCCTTCTCCCGAGGCCATGTTTTGTTAACTGTTCATAAGGATTTAACTAACGTGCTCTGTTTTTCAAATTCATTTTTGTTTTTCACTATAGATATTTGTATATATAGATATTTACTTTTTTTTCCCCCTCTCTTTTCCTTCTTTAAATAATTCTTATATCGCCACTTTCTTGAATAATGTTCAGGATGCTGAAGATCATGGTGTAGGTGACCTCTGAAATAGTTCATAGGGATCATTGTCATAGTTACTAAATTGCTCCCCATGTGAGTTGCCAGATAGTTGTCCATTACTACTTATTTCAATCTGAAAATGAGAATCAGTTTGCTGCACTGTGCAGTACGAGGCCTGCTTTCCTCCTATAGTGCTTCAAACTGTAAACTGAAGTCTTTGGATTTTTAGATGTACTTTTGAGCTTACATCTTGCTACAAAAATCATCCCTCTCTCAAAATCGTAGCCCTCGGTTACGCAGAAATGTGATGCTGCTTCTTTCTTGTTGGATAAAAAGGTGGTGTTGCTGGGAATACTCCACCCCAACGATGATCATGAGAATGCCTGCTTTCTGCAGATTTGTGGAGCTGAAGGCTCACAATTCAGACCTCTGTGTTGTTGAAAGTGAGTTAGTTCAAGACTGTTTCTGGTCTACAACATGGGTTCTGGTGGAGTGTGACTGTTTCACGTTCAATTATTCTTATGACTGCATCTGTCACACAATGTGCACATACAGACTTATTTATTCTAAGGTTCCAGGAATACAGTTACACTGCTCTGCATTCCGAGGTGGAACAGAGCAGAAAATTTTGTCTTGGTTAGTATCTCACTCTAGTCCTTTGTTTCTGCTTACAGGCTCTTCGAGGATATAAATGTGGTCCTGATGTTTACTGTTTGCTTTGGCAGATAGGAAACTTGGAAACAGTTTTCAGAATAACAAAGATTATAATGAAATTCTGAGTTTATGTATGTGACTTTTTTTTTTTTTTAAGAGCAGCGAACTCGAGATTGTTGATACAGGGAACAGTAAAAACGTACTCATGATTTCTTGCCTAAAGGTTGGCTTGCCTGTCATTAAACATTCCATTTGCTTTGTTTCAGTTAAATGCAGTGAGCCAGTTTTGCCTTATTCTGCTTTCATCTTCACATTTTGTGACACTTGAGTTCCTTTCCTTTAGTCTCAAAACCTTTCTAAAGAGACTTGATGTTTTTAAAGCATCAACCAAGAGCCTGTGTTTTTCTGTCTAAAAGATGTTAAGAATAAATCGGGGATTGACTTGCAAATTAAGTTGTTCAGTTCTGGCAGCAAAAGCGGAGTTTACAATTACCAGTCTCCGAAGTAGCAGAAGCTTTCTTCCTCTTGAAAGTGTTTTCCAGTTGTGAACAAATTGTAGCTCTACTACAAAATGTAGCCATTTTTCATCAGAGGCAAGGAACCCCATGTTCTTGCTTTCTTTCTGAACCTACACATTTCAGCAATAGCTTTTGCCTTTATAATTAATTACAGCCTTTGATCAGTAATGCTTGAGCTGAAGTCTAGTCACTGGTGCATTCTTCAGTGCTCCTCTTCCCTGTTATACCCTCCAAATCTTTGACGTTGAGGCATTGTGTGACTGGTGAAAGCAAGTGTTGTTTGGTGGGGGTTTTTTTACTTTTTTTTTGCTTTCTTTCTTTCCCCTGTTGGGCTACCCAGTGCTGCTATTCCTGGTGTCACATAACATGGCTCCAGCCTTCTTTGTTATTCTCTGGGGAAGAAACTATACTCTCACTGAGATAAGAAACCTGACATAGGTAGAAGTCTTGCAAGTAAGATATCCGCCAGGCATATCTATATCTATATAATGTGTAAACTATATCTTTCTTCTTTGAGAAAGGATAAAAGTGCAGATGAAGTTGGGAGAAAGACAACCACAACTAGAAAGCAGCTACCTAGGAGCAACGTATGAAGAAAAAGTAGTTCAAGCGCTTAACTAGTGTTAGAAATCAAGGCATCTATAGCTATATAGTTAAGCCCTGAAACTTCTATAGGATATCCATACTTTGTCTAAGAAAAAATTAAAGGAAAAACACACTGCTGAGTCACAGCAACAGATCATCCAGTCAGTTACTCTAATCATTGAATGGGACTATTGCAAAATATTAAAACCAGTGTGGCCAGTTCTCAACAGTTGATCAGCCATCCATCCTTGGGAGTAACAGCAACCGCTAGCCTCGTCTATGGAGTCATTTATACCTATGCCTTCATTGTTTTCTTGATGCTTAATTTCTCCCAGTAACTTTTTAAGCAATGAGTGATCCTAATGAGAATATAAACTGTTGGTTATCTAGGTTTAAGTGGCAGAAAATTGTTGTGTTTGAGGTTAATCTGAACTTACGTACACTGAGGGGGGTTTGTTTGTTTGTTTTTTTAAGGCATGAGCAATATATTTTGCAGGTTTCCTTAAATCACAAAAAATGTGTTTTTGCAGAGGAAATAATTTCAAGGATCTGGAGAGCCTGAGAAATGTTTTATGTACATAAAACATACGTGTCTTATACCTGTTAAGCTTCTGAAATGACCAAAGATGTGACTGAAGAGGGATATTGACAAGTTAGTTTTAGCCTAGGGAGACCCATCTTTCTTGGCTCCCTTCTTCCTCTGTTACCACCACTTTTTAGGGGGTAATTCCCAATGAAAGCCTGACTTCAGATGCCTTCAGTTATCATTTGAAGCTCCACTTACACTTCTTGTAGAAGGAACCTAGGAAAGCTAACCATGTGAAGTTAAGTTTAGTTTTCCCAATAGGTCCCACAAATATCTACAAATAAAATTTGGAATTGGCAGGAGGAGGAAGAGTACAAGTAATTTTCTTGTAAGCTTTCTAAGTCATGAACCACTGTGATGTGTAGATCTGGTTTGTTAATGAATGGGTTGTATGCCTTTTATTGGTCACATCCAGGTTTGTTTTCAGTTCTGAGTATTAAAGGCTAAGCAGGACAGAAAAGAAAACTTCCACACTGCCTGAACATGTTACTGTTTACTCAAAGTTGTGATGAAACCAGAAAAAGCAAGTCTATATCTCCTATGAATTGCTTACTTGACTCAAATCACCAGTTAGAATCACCAGTGAAAGACTTAAATTTTTTCTGACACTAAATTCTTGCATAACCTTGGGGATGCATCCTTACTTGTTATTTTCTTCTTTCAGTTATGCCTTAGGCTTTAAGTAGTAATTCTCCCTGTGTAAGACTGTTTGTGTTTTGTTACTTGAATAAAGTATAAGCATACCACTGAATTTTTCCAGTACTAATAAACCAGTTGTGTTGGTGTAAGAAGATCACAAGTCATAAACAGAACAGTCTTCAAATGAAAGGTTGGTTTTGCTGGTAGTGATGTATTTACACAGGGGCTTATACCAGAATACCTGTATGTCTCTGAAGAGCAGGATTCTTCTGTGCACTCCTGGCTGTGCAGGTACAGTTCTAGGAATAAACCAAATCTACATTATGCATAAAACAAGGAATATGTTGTTCAGGATTTGGTAGACCAAGTAGAAAGTTTACCTTTGAAAAAAGGCACAGTATGTGACCCACGCTTTCTTAAAAAGGGAGTGTCATTTTGAACTCTGATGTGTATACTTTGCTGCATTTGTGCTTTGAACTTTTTTTTGTAGGCATCATCTTGTAAGATAATTATATATGAAAGTTTTAAGTTCCTTTGGGTTATGATGACTCATTCACCATGAATGTAATGACTAATGTGACATTTCAGTTTATTTTAAAGAAAACAGAACAAATCCTGCACAAAGACATTTACAGCTTTTCTTCTGTGTGATTCAGATGTACAGTGTATGCACAGTTCATCTCAAAACCTCTTATTCTTAGTGTCTTTGATCTAACTAATTCTGTAGGGAAAAAAAATATATCTTATTAAATATGTCACTCCTCTAACTTTAAGCTGGTTTCCTAGCTATATTAACAGCCAGATGAGGCACAAGTATGAGAAGGGAATCTGCTGTGAGCCTCTAGTGTGTAAACGCCTCTTCTTGTACCTTTGTAAAAATTTCATCCTTAATTGGTATGCTTGCTGCATTGAACATCTTGAGTTGAAAGCATTTGAGTTGTCCACATTGGTATGTGCAAATTATCTTGTATCACTCCATTTGTATTCCTTCTCCTTTTGTCTGTATGGAGTATTGATGCTGCCCTAGACCTATTAAAAAAAGACAGAGGAAGAATGAAGGTGGGGAGGGGAAGAGTTTACAGGATTAAAACTGTGTTGTTATAGAGGGCTGTGTGATGCCCTTTTTTTTTTTTTTTTGAGTAGAAACTGAAATGCTCGTAGCCTACCTCTCAGGTAAATCTTCTGACCATGTGACTGTTGTCCCACTTGCCTCTTCCTAGAGCCAGTAAAGTGTGCAGTGGAGCAGTATCAGTGGAGGAGAATGAGGGTGTTCCACTACTGTATACTTGGAGCAGATAGTAAGGGCTGGCATACTTCCCCGCCACCTCCCCCACCTCCATTCCCCCACCAAAGGAGAAATTGTGCATTCCACTCCACACTGTGCAGGAAAATGAATGTAGGGGTCTCAAATGTTTTTTTGCATGCCGCAGCAACTGAGCACTGGGTAGACTTGACGGGACTGTGCGGTTATGTAAGGTGTGTGGGAACAAACCTTGGGGAAGGATGTCTGTTTGAATTTCCAGACAATTTAGAAAAAGCTGAAATCAGTGATCTAAGTAAATTGGATTAATCCATTCCTAGATGGTTAAATTGGAAGTAGGAATGCTAAACAACTGTGAGTTATGCCCACAGTAGTCATAGCCTGCTTTAGGAAACCAGATTTTTCATTTCTAGTGTATTACTATATCAATATAAGCATTACATAATGTTTTGATATATAACAAAAAATGCATAAAACCATGCATAAATAGTGTTTTAAATAGGAAGACAAGTGCATGTGTTAAATTATGACAGAAATGGGTGTTGCAAAGAATAAAGGGTAAACATGAACAGCACAACAATATAAACCAGTAAATCAATGTTGCCTTTTTTCTCTTTGCAAAAGAGAGAATGTGACTTAATCTTTGAATTTGCTTTCAGAATCCTACCCATAGGTAAGTTTTATGCTCTCTGAATGGATAGTTCTCCAGATTGTTAGGCAAGTATGTTGGAGGCTGCTAGTAATGTTGGTGGAAATTTTAAAAAAATATAACCTTTTCTTCCTTTCTCTCTGTTTGTATTGTAACTAAGCAGGTATACTCCTAGCAATGTTCTGACTTAAGGTACTTATTTTCGTGTTCAGAATCTATATAGCTCATTCCAGAAAATCAAGTTTCCTGTAAGTGTTTTGTCTCCACCAGTGTGTTGACTAATACAGTATAGATATTTTAGTGTTAGGTGATAATATTATGCAAACAATATAAATAGATGTAATGTCAAACTTTACATTTATTTGCCATCTGGTGAGTGGTCAGGTTTCATGACAATCATGGGCTTGCTATTCTGTTTGACAGGTTTTTTTAGTGTTTGAGGAAAATATTTGTCTAAGTAGTACCTTTCTAATGTGTTATCTTTCATGATTATTTTCTTCAGAAGTTCATATAATACAAATCTTTAATATACATCTAATTTGAGATCATTAGACTATTCAGAAGACTGAAATGTGGGCTTGAATAGATTCAGATAGTTCTGAATATATTTATTCAGGAATATTAAGTGAGCACAGCGAGAAGCAAGGATTGATAACCAAGGGCTTTTAAGAGGTGGAAGCATAAGTTACACATACCGCAGAATTCAAAGGCAAAAAAATTTTGTGATGAGTTTTTGTGTAAAAAGCAGGTGTTCTGGTTGTCTCAAAAGTGACTGAAAATTTTAACATAAAAGGAAAATACAAGTCAGATTTTCCACAGAATGACAAAACTTTATTTTCTGTGGATAGAAATTAACTTTGTCGGTACAAACTTAAGCAATATTTTTGTTTATTCTGGAGCAAAAGTTGTAGTCATCATGAAAATTTTTGATTCATTTTACATGTGTGGTTTCACAGATGCACCATCCACTTGATGACTTTTATTTGTGAATGCCTTTCCATTTCCATAATTTTAAGATGGCTTTACTATCCTTTAGGTGGCTTTGGTCCATTTTATTCTGGCTTTTGGAGTTGTGACTGGACTGGAGTGTGGTTGCATGGGTCCTCTCATGGACATTCTTTAAAATAAATCAGAAGAGACATGAGAGGCAATCAATGACAGTTACTGCACTTTCTTACATTGCCTTGATCCATTTCTCTATTAGCCTTTATCTAGGAATGGGAAGAGTAGCTTAGATACTAAACAAAGATCTTGTCTTTGAAAGAGTTTCACTAAAACATCTGACAATACAGAAGATACTTATGAAAACTGAGGGCTTAAGTTTTCAGGAACCATACTCCTGCCTAAGCTTTTTATGTGTGATTTTTGTTTGTGGTAACTTCATTGCAAGATGACCTGCAACGTAAGTGATGTAGAGGGATCACTTGGAGACCTAACTTGCACTCTTTCTGCATTTGCTACAGATGTGCTAATGCAAACCCTCACTGCAAAAATGTGCAAAAAAGATCAAGATCATGGTATGCTCCGTGCAGCATAAAGAGCAAAGAGACAGTTCCTCCTGTAAGGTTCTCGCTGCTGCAACGTAAGACCAAAACCATGAATATTCTAACTGCTGTCAAGCATGCGGTTTGGACTTTTTTAAGCCATCTTGGCAAAAGACAAGTTTCTTAATGAGGAGTTGGCAAGAGGATTAAAAGACAGGCTTGTGGGGTGTTAATAAGCTCCTGCCAAGCTTGAAAAGCAGCTGAGAAAGAATGAAAATGCTGACATGAAACCAAGTGATTTGAGGCTGGTGTCATAGGCCAACCAAAAATGGGAGTAGTCATCTTGATTGCCAGGAAAGGTGTTCAGTGGGGTGGGCACAGGTTGTGAAGCTCTCAAAATGTCAGTGAACCAGCCTGTGTTTGATGTGATAAAGCTGCCAATGGAAATACCTACAGAGAAGAATGACATCTTCCTGCAGTCTGATTTTTTTTTTTTTCCCCAAAAGATAATAATGAGGAAAAACATACTCCTCAAAAACTACTGAATGGGTTTTCCACTGTGGATTTGTGGAGCCCTTAGGAGACAATTTCAACAAGCATATGGCTGATTGTATTGTAGGCAGCTAACAAAAATGAAATCAAAGCATGATTCAGTGATCTGGCAATCTCTGTCACTGGAGATTCTGGCAAAATAATTTCAATGCTAATACTTAATTATTTCAATTCTTACTAGAAAGAGAGTATGTAGCGTACTTCAAGTAACATCTTAGGTGTATTTGAAACAGAACATCTCTCCTGTGACCTCCCAAAACCAAACCATAGTCCAGCATCACCCTAACAAAAAAAGGGCACCAAAAAACCTACAACAAGCAATCTAGGAGACTTGGGCTCCCCAAAGGCACTTAACCACCGCACTATTGTGCCTTGACTTTTTCTTCACTGTTTTATTTTTGTTTCAGGCTACTATATTTGGCTTTATTCCAACGGAGTTTCCAATTACAGAAAGAGTTCTCTAACAAAGAATGTTTCCAGGGCCGCAGATGTTTCACTCATTACATAATACTGAGCATGGCTAACCTTTAAAGCTTGCAACTGGGGCAGTAAGTGCATTTTATAAAGTACTTCCCTTGCTCTGAGAACTATTATTATTTGATTTCTTTCTTGGACTTATTTTCTTTGCAGCCTCTGGAGCAGTTGCCATCTCCTGTTACGTGAAAGGACAGTTTGGGTACAACAATGATGGAACAAGATTAAACTGGTTTATTAAATGAGTGTATCTGGACTGCTTGATGATTGTCATTCTTCCTTTCTCACATCTTTTCCATTTCTGTTTTCTGTCCTTGGCAAAAGAACTTCATTTACTGGTACCAAATTTGCCTTCATTGATTCCAGCTGTTTCTACTCTAGAGTCTGCAGGTCGCTTTGGAGTTTGTTTTTTGGCCTCACATGTCTGTAACCATGCCAATTTTTATACTATTGGACAACTTGAAATTACTGTACAATAGGAAAACTTCAGCTTTTGAGTGAGGTAGAAGTAGCTGGAGTTGGGGTGGTTTGATGATTTTTTTTTCTTCTTTTTTTTTTTTCCCCCTCCACATTGCTTTTAGTCTGATTTTAGTCAGAAAAATGCTCAGTTCTGCTTCTGAAGACAAAATCTTAAATTGTTAGTAGTATGCTTTTGTGTCTTTTCTGAATAATTCTGATGTATTAAATATAAAGCTGAAAATTTTTGACTAGTTTCCTCCTTTCCTTTGACTTTTGCTCTAGCAATCCAAGGACTCATATACAGAACAGGAATACATAGAAATTGCAAAGAAAATTCGGGGTAAAGGAGAACAATAATATATTTTCTTTAAGGGCAAAATGTTCTCCATTTGCTTCTAAAATGGGTCTGAAAAGCTGCAAGACTTAGCACCGACAAAATTGATCCTTAAGTGACAAACACAGCAGAAAAGAAGCAGTCTAGGAGGCTCCTGGAGTGTGTGGAAGATAACTTCCTGACACAGCTGGTCAGCGAGCAAACCAGGGCTAATGCTCCACTGGACCTGCTGTTAACAAACCAGGAAGGACTGCTGGGAATCCTGGGAAGGATATCTTGGGCACAGCGATCATGAAATGATAGTTTTCAATTCTCAAAGAAGTAAGCAGCGGGGGCTCAGCAGAACCATTTCCTTGGATTTCCAGAGGAAAACTTTGTCCTGTTAAAAGTCAATAGAGTCCCTTGGGAGACAGTCCTGGAGGGCCAAGGGTTCCTGGAAGGCTGGAAATTCTTCAGGAAGGCATCCCCATGTCCTGAAAGACAAGCTGGTGGGGAAGAAGACCGGCGTGGCTGAACCAGAGAGCTTTGCCTGAAACTCAGGGAAAAAAGGAGAGGTTACTGCCTGGGGAAGAAGGGGCAGGCAACTCTGGAGGACTATAAGGATGTTGTGAGGTTATGCAGGGTGATTATTAAAGAGGCAAAAGTCCAGCTAAAACTCAGGCTGGCCACTGCTGTAAAAGACAACAAAAAATGTTCTTACACATGCATTAGAAACAAAAGGACGGTCAAAAGTGATCTGCATCCTTTATTGGATGTGGGGAAGGGAGCATTGCCACAAAGGCTGAGGTACTTAATGTTTTCTTTGCCTCAGCCTTTAATAGTAAGGCCAGTTACCCTCAGCGTACTCAGCCCCTGAGCTGGAAGGTGGGGACGAGGAGCAGAACGAAGTTCCCATAGTCCAGGAGGAAACAGTCAGCGACCTGCGGCTCCACTTGGACACACACAAGTCTATGGTGCTGGATGGGATCCACCTGAGGGTTAGTGAGGGAGCCGGTGGAGGAGCTGGCCCAGCCACTGTCCATCAGTTATCAACAGTCCTGGCTAACTGGGGAGGTCCCAGAAGACTGGAGGTTAGCCAGTGTGACACCCATCTACAAGAAGGGCAGGACAGATCTGGGAAACGACAGGCCATTCAGGCTGTCCTCAGTGTTGGGTAAGGTTATGGAGCCAACAAACCTGAGCACCATCCTAGAGCACGTGCGAAGACAATCAGGGGATGAGGCCGAGCCAGCATGGGTTTATGAAAGGCAGGTCCTGCCTGATGAACTTGATTTCCTTCTACGACAAGGTGAACCCACCTATTAGGGAAAGGCTGTGCGTGTTGTCTACGTGGACCTTAGTAAAACCTTTGATGCCGTCTCCCACAGCATTCTCCTGGAGAAACTGGCTGCTCATGGCTTGGGTGTGCATACTCTGTGCTGGATTAAAATCTAGCTGGATAGCTGAGCCCAAAGGGTGGTAGTAAACAGTTACATCCAGCTGGTAACCAGTCACAAGTGGTGTTCCCCAGGGCTCAGTATTGGGGCCAGTCCTGTTGCATGTGGGAGAGCAGAAATCAGAGCTTGCGTATCCACACAGCCAGTCCTTTAATGTCTTTATCAACAGTCTGGGTGAGGGGACTGAGTGCACCCTCAGTAAGTTTGCAGGTGACACCAGGCTGGGGGGAGTGTTGCTGTCCTTAGGGCAGGCAGGCTGTGCAGAGGGACCTGGGCAGGCTGGAGCGATGGGCCGAGGCCATTCCTGTGAGGTTCAACAGGGCTCAGTGCCGGGTCCTGCCCTTGGGTCACAGCAGCCCCACACGGCGCTACAGGCTGGGGCAGAGCGGCTGGAAAGGGCCTGGTGGGAAAGGGCCTGGGGGTGCTGGTCCACAGCTGGCTGAGCGTGAGCCAGCAGCGTGCCCAGGTGGCCAAGGCGGCCAGCAGCATCCTGGCTGGTACCAGACACAGTGTGGCCAGCAGGACCAGGGCAGCGATGGTCCCCCTGTCCTGGGCACTGGTGAGGCCGCACCTCGAACGCTGTGTTCAGGTTTGGGCCCCTCACTGCAAGAGGGAGATGGAGGTGCTGGAGCGTGGCCAGAGAAGGGCAATGGAGCTGGTGAAGGGTCTGGAGCACAAGGCTTATGCGGAGCAGCTGAGGGAGCTGGGGCTGTTTAGCCTGAGGAGGAGGAGGCTGAGGAAGGATCTTATTGTCCTCTACAACTACTTGAAAAGAGGCTGTAGTGAGGTGGGTGTTGGTCTCTTCTCCCAGATAACAAGTGATGGGACAAGAGGAAACAGCCTCAAGTTGTGTCAGGGGACATTTAGATTGGTTAATAAGGAAAAAATTCTTCACCAAAAGGGTGATCAAACGTTTGAACAGGCTGCCCCGGGAGTTGGAGCAATCACCATCCCTACAAGTGTTTAAAAGCCATGTAGATGCGATGCTTAGGGCATGGCTTAGTGGTGGACTTGGCAGTATTAAGTTAATGGTTGAATTTGATGACCTCGAAGGTCTTTTCCAATCTAAATGATGCTGTGATTATATGAAGGTGTATATGCCTTACAAAACTAAAGAAGTACGCCATATGATTATCACTTATTACAATACTGGATTTGCAAAAGTCAGTTCACTTCACCAGCCTTTCTTCATATGAAGCACACTATTGCATCATTTCAAAGGCTATGGTTTGAAATAGAAAAGAAAAACTACACTGGAAGAGTACACAGACCCGTTTCCCTTTATATGAATGGTGTACTTGCTAGTGGCTCTTACGAAAATGTCAGTAACAAATAACCAAAGAGAGAGCGAATACATGTCTTGCTTAGGCTATAAAGAACTATGGATGTCTTCAGCCATTGTAGAAATTGAAGTGTGAAAAAGATATTTTCATTTACCACCTGTGGTGTTTTAGCCTTTTGTCTTTGGTGTGTCTGCTAATTTGATGTTAAGAATTTTTGATTTAATCAATTTATAAAATAGAGGTTTTATTTTTCAGCATAACTGTAGAGCTGTGTTTGACATTTTAGGAGCTTAAAACAGAAGTGATTTTGTTCTCATTCATTCACGGTTTGCAGAACCCTTGTGCTCTAAGAACTGCTTTTTGTACAGGTGGAGAAAGAAAAAAAGGGAACTGTTTCACTGAGCTGTTTCTAGGTGTGGTGCCTTTGGTTCTGTAGGGATTTCTTACCTGAGGTGATTTGATGTTCTATTTCTGCTCCTTTCCAACTCTCATGCCCTGATCTATTTGGAATGTTTTAGAATACTTTTACCAACAAAGCTGATTACATTCATTTTATGCCTGATTTTTGTTTGGCTGCTGTCAGAAAAAGGTCTGGTACGCAAAAAGGTAGTATAGGAGTCAACATTTTTTTCTTTGAATATGTGTAGATTTGCAACAATTTAGCTATCTGACACAAAAAACCAGTTTGATTATTTGCAGTACCAGACCTTGATACAACTTTTTTTCTGGATGAAGTTTTCAATTAACCGATAAAAGCAATCCTATAGAAATACTTCATTAAATGTAATTGGCAGGCTTTTTATCTTTCACCTTGTCGTTAAGTTTATTTTTCACAATGTTACAGACCTCTGTAAGATAATGAGCTTGTAGCTTGTAACTTATTTCCATTGTGAAACCACTACATTCTCAAATGTTTACTTGTAAACTGCTAGAAGGAATTGTCCTGTATTAGCATATGTGCATGTTCAGACCCAAGCGTGGGTGACTGGGGTTGTTCCAGAGCTGGCTGTGTGTAAGACAGGTAGAAGGTGGGCATTGCACATCTGTGAAGTTATTTTTGTAATTCTAGTTTTTCTAATACTGTTTGATTTACAGTCAAGTGACTGTAACTGTTACTTTATTTCATAATTTACAACAATGTGATATGCATTCCAAAAAAGAAAGACTATAAATGCATGTCCAGGAGTTCTTTTACTCTTGTTACCGTCTGTCTGTAACTAATAATCTGTGGACAACTGTTTTTTCCCTCTGTTTTAATCCTGTTCAGTGCTAACGGTACTTGTGAAGTAATGTCTTGTCTTTTGTTGTGGTGTATGTATATATGTGTCTGTATATATTAATCTATATTCTTACACATAATAAAATATGCTTCGTAGAACTCATATATAGACATGTCCATGTAACTTCCCTATGTGTTGCTAATGATATGATTATGATAATGTTTGATAACCCTCATAGTTCACCTGAATTCTTTTAGCATTGTTGAGTAGTCTGGTTTATAATGTTCCATCCTGTAATAATTTTCAGTCATCTGTGATGGATACACAAGGTCTGATTTCTGCTGTCCCACATGCACCAAACTGAAACCCATCAGCTGGAGTTGCACTCTTATCTGAGTAGAAATGGGCTTGCTTAGAAGTGACTATAGTATGGGCAAGCATACTGATGTGAGCGGTAGCAGTGTGAAGACAAGCTGGAATGGGCAAGCCATGGAGTGCAAGCTTTTTAGGAACGCTGCGTGTATACTCCAGTTATGTTCTGGTTGTTAAGTGGTAATATTAGTGACTGTCTTTGCATATGCTGAGAACATTTAAGCCTGCGTGAGTATACATATGTGCTAGAATCATACCTGTATTTTACGTTTTTTAAAAAAGTCTGAAGTTTCAATAGCCAAGGATAGTCCATGATTGCATTACTTAGTGCTTTTCAAAGTAACTTCAATATTAGCTTCCATGTCTTGAAACAAGGACAAATTCTGAGGCAGTTAGAACAAAAGCAATCATTCTGACCTTCACTGTATTCTTTCTGTTGCTGTGAATTACAAGTAGGAAATAGTTGGAATAAGAAAAAAACCAACAGAAGAAAGTGCTATTGTTGATGCATTTCCACCAATAGGCAGTTTTGAAAAATATTATTCATAGTATTAATACTAATTATTATATCCAATTGTAGTTTCAGTCCTTTAGCATTTGTATTTAAGATTTGATTATTAGAAGCAGTCCTAGAGACAAAACTCTTTAAGTGATCAAGTCCTCACTTTTGGTCAAACTTGCTGAGTTCAGGCCTTCAGGTTCTACTTTCTCCAGTCCCAGGGGACTAAACTTTGTTGCTGTGATTTAAGATCACTTTTTCTGCAAAAGTCTTTTTTTAATCAGTGTTGTCAGTTTTTCACACCAACTTTGTCATGCCTTTATTTTTACCACTGTTGTGATATAACTGCTGCTTTTTTTTTTTTTTTTTTTTTTTTTTTTTTAAACAAGGCCTGCAGTGACAGGGTAAGGGGGGCAACAGTTTTAAACTGAAAGAGGGTAGGTTTAGGTTGGACATAAGACATTTATGATGATGCAGGTGGTAAGACACTGGAACAGGCTGCCCAGAGAAGCTGTGGCTGCCCCATCCCTGCAACATTCAATGCCAGGTTGGATGGGGCTTTGAGCAACCTGGTCTAGTGGAAGGTGTCCCTGCCCGTGGCAGGGGGGTTGGATTAGATAATCTATAAAGGTACTTGAAATGTGTGCAGAAAGGGGGGTGGGGTGGGGGGCAAGCTGAAGGGTTGATGTAATCTGTCAGTATCTCTTTGCCATGTATGACAGTGATTTAGCTTCTTCAAACATGTTTTTAAAGTAATTTACAAATCTTCTTTTAATTTCTTTCCATTTTCAGTTTTAATGAAGAGCTGATGCTGCTTTACCTCAAGAAGTATGCTGTCTTGCTGGTTGCTTATTTTAACTGTCTATGCATATTATGTAATGCTTTTAATGTGAACAAGGAACGTTTCTGAAGTCACTGATTAAAAGAAATTCTGCAGTGGTTGCTGTGGTATAAAATTAAGATTTAACAAGATTCAGTGAAGATTCTTTTTTACAAATGAGAAAAAATTATTTTTCCCACCCCTTCACCAATAATGTTATTTAATCTTCACACAAGTTAAAAGAATGGTCTGTGTGAATAAAGAAACAGATCTTTCCCTTCTCTACCACAGCAAAGGAAGTTCCTTTCTGAGTTTTTGGAAAGGTAAACAAAGTTTGCCTGCCACTTCTCTCTTCTGATTTGTTCACTGGAAATAATAGAGAAGTTGCATGTATAAAGACTTGGTTCATGTAGCTTATTAAGTTCTGTATTGGGGAGTGAGGTGCCTGTGGTAGTCCTTGTGTTGTCTATGCAGATTTGCCTAGCACAGTGTTTGGAAAACATAGTAGTGCTTCCCTTTTACTTAGATTGTAGCCCATAGATTTTCCAAATGTTACAATGACTTCCCGACACACTGTCTTGTATCCATCCAGTAGAGTATTTGTCTTTTAGTTTAGCAGATCTATGATCTTTAGGCCAGTTTATTTAAGAGTAAATCTCAGAGCAGAATGCATATACATTTTTCTTGCAACTTCTTTACTGCCAATAGCTGGGTATAATTCGCTTGCATTTGTGTAGAAGTTCCAAGTTGTGCTTAACATCTACCTTGCTTAAAAATCTGAACTGTCCAGGCTGTTTACAAAATAAATATTTCAGCCACATTGCACACAAATTGCTGAAGTTATTCTTCAGTCTGGATTAAAATGTATTTCCTATGCAGTCTGCTTCTAAAAATGTTATTTGGTTATGAGGAAAGTATCCCATCTTGTCTAAGTTCTTCGGTCGTCTATGTATGCATACTGTAGGCTTTCACACAGCAAACACTTCTTCCTAAGCAGTAGTTTCCACACATTGTAGTTTTTGGTCACTGTCAGTATCTGAAAGAAGATACAAATTAGTTTAATAAACTGCAAAATTGTATGTTAGCCATCAATCACTTGCAAAAATGCCGTTATAATTTCACTTCTTTGACCATCAGTTCACCTGTATTTTCGGTTAAAGAGGTGTATGGACTTGGATTATATTGAAAATAGGTTGAAAAAGGTCTTCATGGCTTTAGTTTTATTTGTGATTTAGGGTCAAGAATATCTCAGTTCTGAGTCTTCACGTGAGTAGTGAAGGGAAAGGTCACTGATTATAAGAAAGAGTTGGTCTTTCTCATAAAGTATTAAAAAGGCATCTGCTTCAAGGGAGCATTGTATAAGATAATATGGTTACTTTACTGCTACTTACTGCAGTGTCTTCAGTTGCAGGAAGATTGTGTTTTGTCTATGAAACTGGCTGCCATCTCTCTGATATTAGGCTTGTACTGATCTGGTTTCATGTATTTCTAGGGGACATTTGCTTAAAGCAGAATTTGAAGCTACTGAGATTTGTATAAGTGAAGTCAACTCTATTTCATAGACTTGCTGTGTAAAAAAGAGAACTTCTTAAATTCAATTTGTGTATAGTATGCAGTGAGTTTTCTTTGTAGGTAGTAGAGTGGTCACAGATGAAGAAATAAGAGGCTTTTAAGACCAAGTTGATTTTTCCAGGACCCTGTGCAACTGTTTGTTGGGTTTTTTTGTTGTTTGTTTGTTGTTTGTTTGGGTTTTTAAGAAAATGCAAGATCAGTACTCCAGTTAGGAGTGAACTGAAAAAACCTTTGGTATCCACACACATGCTTGACAAATTTATTTTATTTATTCACAGAGATACCAGCGTCTGTGCCACTTCTTTCCAGTAGCTGAAAGGAAGAAGTAATTACTCAAGGATTTACCTGCACATAAGCTTTAAAAAAAACGACCTCTGAACCCATGCTATGGGTGGTTATTCTTACTCTGGACTAAGTGTGTACACAGGTTTCCTGGAATACCTTCTCCTTAGTAGTGTCAGATACAAATAAGGCATTTGTATGTAAATTATCAGATTAGAATTTATGGCAAACCGTTTCCTTTTCCGCGGCATGCAGTTTTATAAAGCTTCTGTTTCCATTTCTTTAAGTCCACTTGCCAAAAACCACATTTACCTGTACCATTTGTTTCTAGACTTACACTGGCTTTCCAGTCTAATTTTAAAGGCTAACTCAACGTTCAATGCATTTTTAGGATTAGGACAGACCTGTACTTAGAATTCTAGACTTCCATCGTTTTATCATGGGTTCAAAGGGACATAGTGTAACTTATGCCATGAATTTTTAGGAATGAAAGACTTCTAATTAATGAAAAGCTTTTCTGCAGAAATGGCCTCTTGTCTCTACTGGCGTGAAACTTCCTGGGAAGTGGAGGACAATGTTTTATTTTCTGTATTAGCCTGGGGTTTTTTTGACTGAATCTAAACTGTGTTAGAGGTTGGTTCAGACGTGCCCAAGTTTCTTTGGTTCAGCATGGGAGGCCCGCATGGTGGTGGGACCACACTGCTGTGTGGTCCTGAAAATAAAATAGCTGCAAAAGTTCTGTTGATAGGCCAGGAAGGGTACCATAGTTAGACTTATATGGCCACATTGCTCGTGGCGTCTGAGTTGGTGCTGTAGGTGCTCTGCACAACATTATTTGGCATAGTAGTTATGCCGATGTTGCCCCGTGGGCGCGCAGCACCAGGTCGCACACTGAGGTGCGACATTCCTTACGTCCTTATTCTGGTTTGCACGAAGCGGGGAGCTGGGTGCCAACCCACAAATGTCCGGGTCTCCGCCTGTCAAACCGCCACACTGTTTGCACAGTTTAAAAGCATACAAAGACATCACCCCTCGCTGGTTACCAGTTACCCAGCTCCTTCATTACTCCATTTCCCATTTGTCAAATAATCCTCTCACTTCTCAGTTTGTTCACATGCTCAGTCTCAACTTCTTTTGGGCCTGGGGGGTTTCCCGAGTCGGTGGTCAGTGAGTGGGTGGTTGCGATCTGTCTCTGCCGGAGTTACCTTTCCCCTGGCTTTGCTGAGCTCCTTGCCCATGTGAGCTCCCTGCCAGCCCATCCACCCACTGGAGGGGCTCCCCTTGGGGAGCTGCTGTTCCTGAACAGAAGGATTTGCCGGTGCTTCACGATGCGCTCAGCAGGACAGGCACAGCCCTTGGAACATGAATTCGCCCTGAACAACTGATGTGTTCTAATTCTCTTAAAGTCAAACTACTAACAATACATTCAATGTTACTAATCATTTGCTATCACTGATGTCCAAAGTTTGTTCAAAACGCTTTCTGAAATACTTGAAAGCTTCTAAGACTATACATGCTGCCTGCCAGATCACCCTCCTAGCATCATTTCCAAGAGCCTTTTTCAAAAATGAAGAATGTGGCCTAAACATTTGATGAGGTTAATGGGTTTTGCACCTCACATGCTATTTTCAGAACAGATTTTTATTCCAATGAATACTATCTTAAAATAAAAAACTGAAATGAAAGGCTGAAATCGTACTCTCAGACTTTCTAAAAAGATAAAAATTGCATGTCATGCATGTTTTCTAGGAACTTTCTAACGTTTAATAGTATTAGAAAATAAATGAAAATTCTTAGGATATGAAAGTTTTAGTGTACTAATTTTGCTAGTACTCTCTTCTGCTGCACTTTATCTGTACTTCAGATAAGCAGACAAGCACTTTCCTGTAATTGCATACTTGAGAAATGAAGTACTGTGCTTACGGAGAATTCTAAGCAAATGTTACTTCACTGCAAATAGCCAGTGCAGTAGTAAAGCAAATGATGTTCATTAATGGATTTAAATGGAGGAGTTCTGGGACAATAGTTGTGGATACAGTAATGTTAAGATGATTATTTACTGTCACTCAAGAATATGACAGGTAGCTGAAACAGACTTCCACAAATGTGTATGTTAGAGAAGTCTCTTTTTTCTGTGTTGCAGATAATGCAGAAGAAAACTTTTTGTTATGTCTAAAGAACAGGAGTCCTCGGTTATGGCAATATCTGTAAATGAAGACCAACAGCTTTAAATCAGTAATCTCCATTTTGGAATTGAAAAGCTTGTTACTACGTGATAAAAGCAACATAGCTATGAACTGAAATACAGATACAATACTTACATTGTCATCTTTACTTCATGGTGGCTGTTTGTAACTTTCTCTCATGCTCTCACAAATTTTTTTATCTTTGCATGAACAGCTCCTTGTTGTATTTCAGCTAACTGTAAATAGAGGAAAATGCAGTCTAGCTGCATTGAAAGAAAAAAACTAACTGGTGTTTTTAGACAGCAGTCAATAAACAAGTAATTTCTTATAATGTGTTTTTTTTCAAAAGTGTCCAGAATTCATAAAAGTGATCCTAAGAATGGAAACCTTTTCCCCAAGGCAATTTCATGATAAAATGTCTCCTCACGAAAGGGCTATGGTCCATATGACACTAATAGTTGAGTTACTGTATTTTTGATAGAACATTGTGGAAGAATTTTAAAATTCCATTTTTGTTGTAAGAAAGACTGTCTTTTTAGAGAGGTCAAACTTAAATGGACTGTAGGAGAGAACATTTTGCCATATTCTGGTGTTTTACAGTGAAAAGAAGTTGGGGTTTTTTCACTCCTATATATTTGTGCTAAATGGATCTCTTGACTTAGACTAGTTGTACTAACCGCCTTTAAGTGCAGTCAGTGCAGGTTGGTTTTGTTTTTCATCTACAAAACTAATTACTTCCAATAGGAATTCCCTTTAGAAGCGCAAGGGGAATTTAAAAGAACATCTCTTATCTGAAGACTTCCTATCTTTTCTCCTTTTATTAAAAAATAATTTTGTTTGTAAACTGCTGGTAGCAAACTTCCCTATTGGTGGCCTATGAGTGAATTGGAAAACTAACTTCAATAATTTCTCCGTAGCACTTGTGGATCTGTGTGGACTTGGAAGTTTGTAATTCCTCAGACAGTACTGTTCACACTCTTAAAACAGAATTCCCAGGTTTTGTTTGAGTTTGACAGGAACTGAAGTAGACTTAAAAAAAAAATAAATTCCTACTTGGGACTTTTATGTTGACTTTTTTTTCAATATAGCTAGTGTTTTCATCATCCAACACCAAGGTAACAGTTTTTATTTTTAGATTTTTTTTGTATTTGAATTTTGCCCTACAAGGGAATGGGGTGTTAGAATAAAAATCCCAATATTATTTTCTAAATGTTGAGTTTTCCTGTTAGTCTTGTGATGTCTCATTGAAAACTAACAGAGGCCAGTATCCCTTGAAATTATGCTGGGGAAAAGTTGCCATGATAAAACTTAAGATAGGTCTCTTGACCAACCAAACAAAGAACGTTTTTTCACTTGTCTATTAAAAGGAGCAGTGTATGTACTTATGTGAGGAAAAAAAAATAGTGGAAAATGACAGTGGATTCATCTTGTTCCCACACAGATTATATGTTTATTTTTTCCTGCAGTTCAGAAGGCAAAGTATGCCTATAGACTAACTGAATTCTCCTGTTTCTATTTGTTTTGGTGGCTACCTGCTAGTGTCTATCTGTACTTGTAAAGCTATTGCATTAAGGATGATATCCATGGCTTAATAAGAGCTATTACTTTAAGTTCTCTTTTGAGAGATTGTGTTACTTTAAATCTTTCTGAATTTGGAGAATAAATTCATGAAGAGCTGAGTTGCACTGCTTACTTGAAACCTTGCTTCTCTTATTGTCGTGGAAAAGGAAGGGAGCTGTTTTGAGAGACTCGGAACATTTTGACAAACTTGCTAAATGTTGTGCTGACATATGGTGCTTGTGTGCCAGGTTTTTCAGCTGAATTGTCTGGTGACTTTGACTTCTGCATGCCATATATTACACAGAGTTTCTGTGAAGTAAATCATAGACTTGGCTAAGAGAAAAATATAAAATCATAGATGTAAGGGTATGCTCCTTAGCAACGAGTTACTACAGTTCTATTGATCCTTACTGGTAAAAATGTGGGAATGGATTCTCTTCATTTGTGTTCTAAATTTCCAAATCTTAGTATTTAATTTTTCAGGTCCTTAAATTTTTTCTCCCTCCATTTACCATTTAGGAAAGCTAAATTTTCACTTTAAAACACATTAAAGGATAATATTAACGCAAGTCCAGGGGCTATAGCTGTGATTAAAAATAGAAACTGTTGTGAGATTTTTGACGTACACTGTTAGTGTTACTGGTTTATTTCCTGCTGTGTGGTAAACCTAAGCATGGGTGACAATTTTAATGTTGCATTGAGAAAACGTGATACCAAGCTGTGTGAACGTGTAGCAGGTAATAAAAGTCTGGATTATTTAACAAAGGTGGGTTTTGGGGTTTGTTTGTTTGTTTTAGGGGTTTTTTTGTTTGTTTTGGTTTTTTTAACTTTATATGATGCCAACTATATTGCTATTTTTAGCAGCTTGTTCCAGTAATTTGGTTTCACATATGTCAAGTGTGAGCAGTACTTTCCAGATTACAAGATATTCTGGTTCATGACTTTCTATTCTTTTAAGGGGAACAGGGAGAGGTTTGTTAGTTTATTTATTTTTGTAATTCTGTGAACAAGTCCAAGCATCTTACGAGGCAGACTGAAACATCTTAGACTCCACTGTTTAATGATTAACCCAGTGCAAGTCAGTGCTGCTACTGAAAGGGGCATACCGCTGCTGCTTTTGGGCTAACACAGTGCATCATTGGAGAACTGCTCTGCTTGAATACTAAACAGTCTCTGGCAGGTTAGCATTCAGTCTGAGCGTTACGTGATTGCACAAACTATAGTTCTGGACAAAAGGGAAGGTGGGAATGAGCAGTGGCAGTATGGGGAGGGACCTTTTAATGGAAGGACCAATTTGTATGAGATCAAGTTGAAGCCATTACCCCTGCATTTTATGCTGACTCACTTACCTGTAAAGGGCTTTATCACTAATTTCATGTTGTTTACGACAGTAAAAAGGGTAAACTTCTGCAAGTTCTGTAGCTGAAGGTGATTCAGAAGTTTCCACAAGTTGCTGTGGATTTGGAGTAATTTTCTTGGTTTTTTTGGAGACTTAGGCACTGAACACCTGACAAATCGAATGAGCCTTTCATATCTCCTGTTGATACAGCATCCCTATATTTTTAGGTCTGAAAATGCAGTCATGTGAGGAACTGTGCAATGGCTTTCCCCTTTTCAGGGAAGTCAAACAGTTCTGTGTCTCTTCCTAGGATCTCTGTTTATGGATTGCCCTATAAAAGCTGTTAGCCAAAGTGTTTAGAGAACACTGAAGTGATGTTATGAAAAGCATTGTGGAAAAATATTGCAGAGGAGAAGAGTCTTTTAAAGGGTGTCGGTACTCTTCTTTCAAGTTTGAAAGGATTTGAAAAGTTGTCATTTCAGTGTTAGAAAATAAAAAGTGGGGTTAGTTGGAGTACAGAAGTATCACAAATTTGCATGAAGTTATTTTCCTTCCCCTCCCTACTTCCATCTCATGCTACAGTACCTTGCAAAATAGTGGTTGGTGCGTAAATTTCATCATCTTATGCTAAGTTTTCTTAGTAAGCATGCAGAATGCATAACTGATTTTTCCTTTAGCTGAGTACACAGAACACTTTTGGGAACAATCTTTAGTAGTCTTATAAAAGTGTGAAGATGTGACATATCTTTTCAGTGTAATTTCGGTAAGAAAGAGCAGGATAAGAACAGGAGGAGAAACCACATTGCAGGGAACAGGATTATGCTATCTCCACCACACCACCTTTCTGTTGGCAGAGGCCGGTGTTCCTGCAATTATCAGACTAGGACATTCTAAATACAAGAAGACTTCCAATTTTGGTGCACTTGTTAGCTGGTAATACCCATGGACCGCCACTTCTTGGTGTGTGGTACCTTGGCAACTGTGGTGGTCTTGTTTTCTAAGTTGGGAACCAAGCTTCCATTCTTGGTTAGTTTTCTAGAAGGGATCCCCAGAAATGTGATAGAAACATGGAGATCTAAAAGAAGGTGGTTCCTTGCTCCCTGAAGGGGTGTAATAGTATTCAGTTTTATTGCTTGGCCACTACTGTTTAAGTATTTCTCATTCAGCTTTTAGGTATTTCATGAGACTGGATACTTGAAATTGTACTTGGGATATTTGAGCATAGTCTGTCTGCTCTTAACAGAAACTTGCATTTCACAGGTTTAAAATCATATGCTTAGTGAACATCACCAGCATTGTGAGAACAACTCTTTCTAGATCTGTAATGTGCAGCTAAGCAATTGTGTGTACAGCCTGATCAGCTGATGAAATGTGGGTTTGGATGTGTGATTTTTTTGTAAACGACTTCCAGATGTTGCAGTTGCCAGCTGAATGTCTCAAGACTGCACTGTTAGGTCTAGATTATGAAACAAAATGGAGGAAATGTGCCAAAGGTAGTGAGCCTATACTTGGAATTGTTGCCTCAAAAATGAAATTAAAAAAAAAAAGAAAAGAAAAAGAAAAAGCAGCATGATTCTGTAGTCAAGTTACTCACTAAGCAATGGATGAAAAATACAGATGCTTTAAGTTAGGCATAGCTGCATTAATTTATAGCTTGTGAAGAACTTGAATGGTCTAATAGCTAATGCCAGGCAATTTTCTGTGTAGCTGCTGTGTTAGGAGGTTTGAGTTTTTTATCTCACTTAAACTTTCTTGTACTAAAACGTGACTGTTTCAGTGCTAGAACTGAAATCCAGTTACCAACAATACTATTTCTTTGAACAGCAGAAATCAAAGTTTGCTTTGGAGTTTCCCTAGAATTTTCATGAAATCTTTATGTAGGAAATTTTTTATTTGCAAAAGTTTCTTTAAAGATTTTAAATTCTCCTACTTGTTGAGGGAAGGGGTTTAGCTTGAAAACAGAGTGTTTGACTTCTTTCTCTTTATTTTCCCCAGGAAGTACTGACATAACCATGATAGAAGACAAAGGTCCACGGGTGGCTGACTACTTTGTAGTGGCAGGGCTCACTGATACAGATACTGCAACTCTTCTGGACCAAGAAATAAGCAGACATGAAACAAAGTCAACTGGTCCAAAGGCTCCAATTACTGACATTGCTGTGATAATTAAATCAGCTGGTGAAACTGTCCCAGAGGGATACACCTGTGTTGAAGCCACCCCTACAGCCCTTCAAGCCAACTTAAACTATGGAAGTCTAAAGAGTCCTGAACTTTTTCTTTGCTACAAGAGAGGCCGGGACAAACCACCTCTTACTGACATTGGGTGAGATTTCTATAAGAATTCCATTCCTCCTTCAGTAATAATAAAATCTTATTCCGCATAGATGATGATGAAAACAGATGTGAGAAAACTTAAAAACAGATTGTCTTTGAATCTATATCGCTTATTGTGTGTATCTGTGTTGTATTTTCTTTCTGAAATAAGCTGAAGAAAGTGTCAGTCTTCTAGTGAACTTGTCTTTTTAGAGTGAATGATAATATTTTACTTAAACAGACAGGAGATATATAGAGAGATGGCGCAAATTAAATGTGAGAAAAGAAGTTCTCTGCTGCAGTTTTATGAAAAGTGAAAGAATAGTACAAAATTGAAATGGTATAGTGCAAAGCCAAAAATATAACGTGTTTAATCTGAAAGCTCTGACTTCAGGAGACAAAAATTACCACTTAGTGGGATTCACTTTAATGCTTAAAAGATATCACTTAAAAATCATAGGACACTGAAACACAGATCTTAAAATTATCCACCTACCTAGCCACCTACCTAGAATCTTGTAGCCTGCCTTACTGTCAGATCACAGTATTTGTGAGGTTGCTTACACAACATGGTTGGCTGCAAACACTGGATTATGTAGTCTCTTGGTAACTCTAATCATTCTTGTATTTCAAACCCAGGGGTTTTTTATGTCTGAGGTGTAAGTTCCTAAAGAGATACTAGTACTGTGTTTGAGAGCTTTAGATATAGTCAATGCTTTAAGTTCAGTGCTTAATAAATGCAGGGGGCAACCTGGCAGGGAAACTCTGAACTAATTTTGTTGCTTATAGGATCCTGAGTTTAATGTAAATATTCAGGACCAAACCCACAAAATCCCCCAAGATCTTGAGCTGGTGGATATTATAGTCCGTCCTCAATCTGTAATAACTCATGCAGCTCTACAGTATTGCCTAAATTGCTCTATATAGCACTTTTCTGGTTTGGATAATGATGTTGTAGAATTACTGGGGATGTAATGAGAAAGAAAATGGAACATGAGTGAGGGGAACGGTTACAATGATGGCAGAATAAGGAGTGTATGTGTGTTTCCTTATTTATTTATTTATTAAATAAATAGCAAAGAGTAAAGGAAAAACCCCTATGCATTTATATGTAAGCTGTAATAAGTTTAGTAGATTTAATGTATAAGTTTAAGCACATTAGGCACAATGTCTACATATCCTGCTTTTGACCTGCAGTTTGAGTGCTAACTGGCAAGTAGAGTCCAGTCAGGAAGAAACCGATAGTGAAATTTTAGTAATGAAGTGAGTTACATGGCAAGATCTTTGCTCTTCAAGTTGTATAATTAACATGGTACATTCTAATTTCAGTTCATTTTGATAATCTAAATTTTGTTATAATAATCTTCAGTGAAACTGTGGATTTTTAAAATAGTGTGTTCCCATGTGTGTGACTGACACTACAAGATGAGATAACTGTTACAATGGGATTTGACTGTGTGGAATTGCAGTATGAAGTTGTTTTTTGAATGGTATGTCAAACTTCAGTAAGTTCTAGCAGAAGGAAGAATTTTGAGGAGTTCCTCACATGGATTCCTAAACCATCAGTCTTCAGCATGTGCCTTTATGGAAGCAACTCTGCTAGTGCATGTTTTTTTTCACGTCTCCCTCAACTTTAGGAGCTTGAATGCTTGGGTAGCTTTCATAAGGAATATTTGATAAGCAAAATAGGCAAATAGTTGGCTGACTAAGGGTTTCCTGAAAAGAGACACTTTTTAAAACTATTGGTGGAAAACTGTGGTATTTGGCAACTGGTATTTATTCTATATTTTGTTTTACACAGCTCTAGTTAGAGTGTCACACCTAACAAATCATGGCAGGCTTTTCTCTCTGTGCAATGATGCATATGAGTGTTTTCCCCCTGCTGTTCCTGCTGTTTTGCAACTACGTGCAAGAAATTGTTAGAGCAAACTTTTTTGTGTTGTTACGAATTTCAGTGTGTTCAAATAAAAGTGGAGTTTGGGCAAGAGATGTATGTACATTCTGAAGACTAATTTATGCTGTTCTATACTCTTTTAATTAAAAAGAACCAAGTGTGAAAGAGCATTTTATCTTTCAGCCTTACATATCCATTAAGTCAGCTGACAGGCTGAGTGGACTTAATAGCTCGAGAAAGAATGTATCCCTTGAAAGAGTCAAGTCCATAGTCTTCTGTCAAGGTTGTTTATATGTGTGTGTGTGTATGAAATTGAGTTATCTTGTAGCCCCAGCATTCAGATGATTCTTGGTAAATGTGTGTCTCTGTATTTCTTTCAGGGCTATTTTTAGGGAAACTAATGAAACAAATACTGTTTTGAGAAAGGGGGAGATGGGAGCGTGCTCTGCTGATTCTCTGCCATTGTCCTTGTGTTCTCAATTTCTGTACCCTCCTCCATCCTCTTTCCTTCCTATTCTTCCACTGATTCTTGAGTTGAAGCATCTGTAAGCTGCTAGTGACTCCCTGCTGCAGGTGCTCACTTGCACATAGTTAGGTCATGTGCTGTGCTTCTGGGTGTTGCATTTGGGTAATTCAGCTATTTGTCATTCTGTTGCTTTCCTAACCAATATTTTTGCTAATGTTCCAGAAATGGACAAGAACTGAGATCTGAGATTTGTTTTGTGCAGTGAGACAAGATCTCACCTCTCTTTGTTTTACACTTTAGTTAGGAATATGGGGGAGCTCCAGCACTTGTTTCTTAAACAGAAGAAAATCTGACAGAAAAATGCTTTCCAAGTGGAAGTGGTTTTGCAATTTCTAACACCTACTGCATCTGGTTTCTGAAAATACCTGCAGGAGTATCTTGCTTTACAAGAGATGTATTTAAAAAATGAAAGCGAACTGAGATTTCAAGAAGCATAATAGAAACTGGAATATGTTCTTAACAGCCAACATCTTCCATTGTTCCTTAAATCCCACCAGTGTGACAGCTGTAGTTGGTGTTAGGAACAGCCTAGGATAGTAATGATGAAACTAATCACTTGTATGTTTAGACAAATAATAATAGTAGTGGCAGTAGAAATAAAAGATAAGTCAATCTTTTCCCTACTTGACCCAATGCTTCTCTGACCCTTCTACTGCCTAGTATATTTATTTTATTTCCTTTACTGCCTTCTCCTAAATGAGACAGGAAAGGTTATTATAAATACTTACTTTGCATAAGGGCTGTGAGAGGCAGGAATGTGGTTGGACATAGAGAAGTCAAGGCCAGAGAGCAGTCCCACACAGTACAATTCCAACAGTCCAACTATTCTGAAATTATTTTCTGTGGATTAAGGTTTTTAAGAGCTGCAAGAAGGTAGTATTTATCTTTTCTGAACTCTTGTCTGATGTATTGAAGTATACCTTTAAATAAGTAAAACTGGTCATGAGAGAACTTCCATGTACAATATGAAATGGCCTTATGAAGATAAAAGATTTTTTTTGGCCTTTCTTACAAAAAAAGGACCTACTAAAGGAAATGGTAGGTAAAGTTTTGCTTGAAATTAAACTTTATTGAAGTTGATAGAATAATGTAGCAAATAAGGTATACTTAGGGTGAAGGCCAAGGTATAAGCTCATAGGAAAAGGAAACCAGTCTTACCCTGTTCAGTACTATTCAAAGGCAGACAAGGGGAAGTTTAAACAAGTAAGTTTTACTTACTTTCTCAGGGAGGACTTTGTGTGTACAGGGTATCGTGTTAAATATTTCGTGCATGACTTCTGAATGTATTTGTCTGAATCATTAAAATAATTGTTTAATTTGAGTGATCCATGGGGGGTGATTTTCCTCTGTTTGCTTGTTTTCTGAAATTCAGTACTGAGTGTTAGGTCAGGAAATGGTGTGGGTTTAATACTACTTCTGCTGGTATTGAAGTAGGGGTGAAAGTTGCTTTCATTTTCTTTTTGCTTTTGATGGGAGGTGAACCCACTGTTACAGTTTTCTTGAACACTGCTCAGCCCCTTACCCCTTAGAAGTGTTTGCACAACTGAGATATTCTTCAGTCTTTAAGTATTTTTCTGAGAATACTTGTAAACCTATTAAATTGGACTGCTGGAATTGTCTGATTAATAAGGCTTTCCTTCTCAAAAGCTGTCAGCTGACAAATGATTCTGGAATAACTTTAAATTTGTGGATTTTATTTAAAATACATGACATCAAAATAAAACTGAACTGAAATTTCTATTGGAGGCTGCTCTGTTAATATTATCTTCTGAATAATGTAAGGCAGTGATGTGAAGATTTCATGTAAACTCCATGCACAGTGAAGGTGGCCTGAGAGCTGCTGCCATTGTAGTTGTTGGGTTTGTGTTTGTTTAGTTTAGTTTTGGGGCTTTTTTAAACTTATGAAGTAGGTAACCCAATTAAAAAAGCAAAATACATGTTCTTTGAGAAGATGAGTTAATTTAGAAGTAATGTGAAGCCTGTACTTTCTCTGTACATATCTTGAAACTGTAGCAAGTATACTAAAACTTGTTTCAACTTGGAAACACTGGTGTTAGGCTGGTTTTGAACCTGAGGTTACACATTGTTTAAAAAGTAATAGTAGTTTGAGTATCAAGACTTCTTACAAGTGAAACAATTATCGAAGGCAAGAATATTGTCCTCCATGAACTAGCTGAATAAATTTATGTGGCAGCCTAGTAGCTACATCAACGTACTCCCAAATTATGTGATTTCTTTGGTTTATTGAAATATTCTAGGACTGTAGTTTATGTATATCCTCAATACTGTAACAAGATACACATTTGTTCTGTGGAATTAGACTAAACAGTAATATTTGCATATTCCAGTTTGAAGATGGACAGTAATGTTTAAGTAATTTGGAAATTTTAATAGTATATATATTTTTTTGTGAAAATGCTGAGAATTATTTGATCTGGAAAAAGCTGTGGTTTTTTGTTGGTTGCTTGCTTTGGTTTGGATTTTTTTAGCTTATGCACATGACTTTTTGAAGTTTTCAAATTTGCACTTACTAATAGCGTGTTAAGCATTTAACCAAGGGTATTTTGGGGACAGTAAAAGATACATTGTATGGTTATTTTTTGTTTTAAACTGAAGTTGTAATACATGACATGTGGAAAGCTGCAGGTCACAAAGTAGCAAGTTGTAATATGTTACCTTTAACCTAAATCTTGCCGTGTATTGTAAAGATGAAGACCTATGTGGGTGGCTAGTACTCTGTACATACTGCAGAGAATCAAGCAAATGTAACCATTGCTTATTGGGGTGTGCAATGGGAGATATTGCCCTGTGATTGCAGCTGTGCATCAAAAATATGCAGTGATGCGTAGTTTGACTTCCACATTTCTTCTTATGGTTGCTTCCTAAGAGCTTATGTTTGGGAAAGACGGTGTGTGAACTTTTTAGTTCATTTAGCTGCTGTGAAGCCATGAAGGATTTTTCTTTTCCTGCTAAGAGTATGGTGTTCTAAACTAGTGATCTGGCTAGAAAATCCAGGTACCATGTGAATGTTGCTGTAAGGCCATATGTTGTGCTTTCTAGTAGTACAGTTAACTGTAGTTATGTCTTCCTTTACTGTGGAATGGAGTACTAGGTGGTGGTTGTTGTTGTCGTCCCCCTAAATGTTATTCAAACTATGGATGTAAATCATTACTGAGCTTGGGGTTTTTGTCTGTAAAAATTCATCTAGGGAGCACACTTCTGTCTTCTGTGGTTCTTTTGCAACAGCATGCCTTAAAAAAAAAAAAAAAGAAAAGAAAAAGTCAAGCTTGAAATTACTTTCCAGACATTTTAGTGATGGAAATGTATGCAAGCAGTGTAAAGCTTCCTTTGTGTTTAATTTTCATTGATAGTGCAGCATTCCTACTAATTCTGTAGCTAAATCCCTTTCATTATGGCTTGATTTTGTTTTCCTGTGTTTACTACAAAGACTATGATTTGTGCCCACAGAGATTTCTTATATTTAAATATTTCTGAACAGTTTCTTTGCCTCATTGTGCATGATGAAAGTATATAAAATGCACATTAGAATGTTGCAAGGATGACATTGGGTGCTAACAAATGGACAATTTCTGTGAATTTGTTCAAGTAATTTCATATATACTTGAATGCACAGAATATTTTGTTTCCTTCCTGTCTGCAGAGTTCTATATGAAGGGAAGGAGCGCATCATTTCAGGCTGCGAGGTGATTCAAGCTACTCCTTATGGTCGTTGTGCTAATGTTAACAACAGTTCAGCTTCTTCTCAACGAATCTTTATCACATATCGAAGGGCTTCTCCAATACGACCTCAAAATTCATTGGCAGTGACGGATATCTGCGTAATTGTTACCAGCAAAGGAGAAACCCCTCCTCATACTTTCTGCAAAGTTGATAAGAATTTAAATTGTGGTATGGTGAGTATTTAAAAATGAGTTCTGCTTTTTGGGTTTGTTTTTTTTTTTTTCCATAACCCTCAAACAAACCCATAGGAGTGCCTCTTAAACTCTTAGCACTGTTATCATTGCGTTCTATCACAGTTCAGTTTTGTAAGTTTTATAGCTGTGATTTCCTTTCATGTTAGGAATTACTTGTTTGTACTGATTACTCACTACTTTGTTACATATTCATGTCTAGGTGCTATTTAGGAGTTGTGTGATGGATTTTTTTATTTATATATCTATTCTTAATTATCCCCTCCTCTTCGGTGATGCTGGACTCAGGATGAATCACAAATGCTTTTTTGCTAGTTAGCAATAATGCCTATGTTACTAAGACGCATAAGAACGATAACCACTGCTTATAGTTTCTTCATGTGCTTTTATTTAGCCTGTTTTGCATTTAGCTCACTTGGGCTGAAATAAGTGGAGTTTTTTTGAATGGTAGAGTGTATTTAGACAAACTGCAAAAACACTATGTAAATAATCAGTTTATGGAAGCATGGGAAAAGCTTCAAGTGATGATGTTTAGAATTTCACTTCTGCTGATGAGGTTCCAATAAGAGTCTCCTTTTAAATGACCAAGAAAACATGAAGCTGCAAAGTATCACCTTCACTTTTTCCTATTATACTGTAAGTCAAAGAGTAATGTGGTGGTGTGACTATTTAACATAAATCTTGTAACCTGTAAGAAATGTGAGAAGGGTCAATTCTTGTTTTCATGATTTACGGGCACTCAGCAGCCAACCAGTCATTTTATTCTATAACACTTTTTATTTAAATGTCTGCTTTGTTTATGAGTGGGAGTATATACAAATGCTTATGCTTGATTTCTCTGTTGCCTGTTGTCTTTGCTGGTTCTAAGATAAAACTTGTGTCTTCTAGTGGGGTTCCAGTGTATACCTTTGTTACAAGAAGTCTGTGCCAGCTTCTAACTCTTTAGCATATAAAGCTGGTAAGTAATTTTAGAAGCAGACCGTCTAAACATGCTAACAGAAGGATTTGAATGCCTTGTTGAAGTCAAATAATACTTTAAAGACTTTTAAGTGCTGTCTGTCAGAATTCTGTTCCTAGAGCATGTCATTGGAAATCAACTCCTATAATGTTGTCTTTGCTCTCCTAACTCTATCCAGGGGCGGGGGGAGGGGAAGGGCACCTTAATAGGAATAGCATTGTTCTGTATTAATTTTGTTCTTATGATGACAGCTTTGGTAGCTTAGGAGCTTTAGCAGAAGGCTTAGCAAGCATTTCAGCTGTAACAGAAGTCTTCATATTGCTTGTGTTGGTGATGATGGAGGAGTAGTAATTAAAAATTCTGTTCAACCATACTCATATTTCTTTTTATCTTTCACAGCTAATGCAACATCTTTCATTTAATTTGAAAATTAAAATGTGTTCCTTCAGTTCCACAGCTATTCAATTGTTTCTTATTTGAGGAGAGACAAAAAGTCTTGTCTTTTAAGTCTGGCTTTTATTAAGGTTTTTAGTGCATTGCTACAGATTACAGATTTTTTTTTTTTAAAAGAATTTTAACTTCCTGAAGAGTTTCTGTGGAGCACTAAGTGCACAAAGTCTCTTTGAAAAGAGTAAACTAACAAGTAAAAGTGGAAAGCATAGATAGTGAAGTCAGTGCATCATAAAATAAGCTAGATAAACACCATTAATAAACCAATGCTTGTGTGCCTGTTGTCTACCAGCAAGATTAGATATGTTTCTGAAAACTGAATGAACAATTTGTTTTAATTGAACATATTGACTGATGAGCAAAAAATGTGGACAGTCAGCTAGTTCATCCTATTTTCAATGGAGGTATTGCTGCTGGTTTTACGGTAGAGAAATTATTACTTTCTTCAGAGGAATTTCTTTGTAATAAAATCTATTCCAACAGCACATTTAAATAGCACAGATAAACTGGTTTAAATTAAAATCTTTAATGAGTTTTTGCTGTGTACTCTTTTCTGAGCAGTTACCAAGAGGGAGTGCTTCAGTATTCATAAACAACTTTTAAATGATTGTTACTTGGATGACTTAGTCTTACTGTCAAATAAAAGACTTTCTTGTTCTGCAGATGTAATCTTCAGCTATAAAGTCCAGATAACCAAGAGACTTTGGTGTATATTGTGGAAAATATATTGCTTACATTATTTTGGGCTTACAGAGCAAATGTACTTAATTTTTCCTTCTCTTATTCTGAAGGCTTGATTTTCAGATATCCTCAAGAGGACTATGAGTCATTCCCGCTGTCGGAATCTGTACCACTCTTCTGCCTTCCAATGGGGGCTACTATAGAGTGCTGGGACCCTCAAACCAAATATCCACTACCAGTGTTCTCAACATTTGTACTGACCTGCTCTTCTGCAGAAAAGGTATGGCTCCACGCTGTGTCTAGTTTTTTCTTTTAGTTCAGATGGCTGCTGTGGAGATAAATAGGCATTGTTTCTTCTGTATTTGAGAAATACTACAAAATGAATTGTTAAATCTTGAGCCTGTGTGTAAGGCAGAAGTAAACCAAAACAGGAAATAGCTGCAAGACTATGTGCTGTTCAGTTCCATGTAAGCTGAACCATACACTTAACAAAACCAAAATAACAGTGCATGTATTTTCCTGTTCTTTCAAGAAAGAAGTTTCTGGGAATGGAAACATAGCCTACATGGTACAGAGATGTTCACGTACCACATGTATTGGCAATGTTTAAGTTGGTAACAGTTTTCCTATGGTTGACTTAAAAGCCACTCTGTGAGTTTGTGTAATTGGGCTCTGTAAGTATCTGTGTGTGTGAATAGGAAAATAATTACCAGAAAAACAACAGGGTAGGGGGAGGAAAAGTATGTGCTGAAAGGTAGCATCTGAAAGGCTCTGAAGAACTGATGAGCTCCTGAGACCAGTGATCGTGTTGAATTCACATGAAGTGATAGACGCAAGACACCAGTAGTCTGCTGAATCCGTACAAGACCACTAGCACACATGGGCACCAAAAGTGTGTTGCGTGACTCAGCCCACATGTGAGAAGTCAGTGTCTGCTATACACAAACAGAACGACAGGATTATAGGTACACCTTGATGAAGCAAGGGAGACCTTGGTTGAGGTTGGTCTCGCAGCTGTTACTTCAGCTTGCCAGCTGTGTCTGTTTGTGTGTGAACTGCATGAAGGAATAAGTGAATGTAATGTGTGATTAGCTCTCTGTGACTAATAAACAGCAACTTAGCTTGATTAGTGTTAACAGCTCAGCTTCCACTCTGCCTCAGTCCCCTATCAGGGAAATTTTATATTCCTCCATTTCCAATCAACAAAAAAAGTCTTTCTCCAATATATTAATAGTTATTTTGCAAGGAGGAATGCAATAGCAGCCAGTATTTTTCTCCAAGAGAATATATGCTGTAGTATCCATCTTTCCCTGTTCTGCTTTTGCTAAGCTTGCCAGAATAATTCAGTCAGTTATGAAACTGACAAATGGGGAAGAAGTATTAGAAAAGGTCAATAGCTGTTTAGCTTAATAAAATGAGTGAAGTCAAAGCTAAAATAATTTTATTGTTTAGTGTGGTAATGATAGGGTAATGTACTGAATGCTAGCATTTCATGAGGTATTTTTGTGTTTGTTTGGATTTTTGATCACGTTTTTCTGGTTTGTTGTTGTTGTGGGGTCTTTGGGGGTTTTTTTACCGTAATGGTTAATGGATAAGGTTTTGTCACAGCAATCGTTTTTTATCCTTCCCTTTCAATTTACTGAATATGAATACTTTGTTGAGGAATAGTGCAAGGAGAGAGACGGAGAGGCACAAGAGTCCAAAGAATTTAGTTTATAAGTGTACTTTGTGTATGTTGCATATGTAAAAGGTCATTTCACAAGCTACCAGCAAAAGCAGTATAGCATGTGTGTGAACACCAGGCACTTACGGATGCTTCGAAATTTCTGACCCAATCTGCTGTTAAATACTGGGTATGCTCAGCTGGTTTTCTTCATCTTTTAGGTTTATGGTGCTGCAATTCAGTTTTATGAGCCTTATCCGCGGGAGCTGCTAACAGAAAAACAACAATTGCAGCTGGGTCTCCTGACAGCTGTGGAGAGGAAAGCAGTTACTTCCAAGTCCATCAATTCCAACAAATGCATCTGCCTTCTCTCACACTGGCCTTTCTTTGAAGCCTTTCGAAAATTTCTTATGTTCATCTACAAACTGTCTGTTTCTGGACCTCATCCTCTTCCCATTGAAAAGTAAGTAAAACCTTTCTCAAGTTAATGTGGGAAGGTAGCTGTATCAGCTCAAGAAATCATGTGATTTATACATGTCACACTTAGTTGGTATATTTGCTCCATCCTCTTGCTTGCACTGTGTAGCTTATGTTGTATTGATAGAAATTATTGCTGCTTCTGTTTAATAGTAGTGGCTCTTGCAGTGCCAGGAAAGTGAACTGAATTTTACCGTGGCTTTTCTGTTAGAGAATGTCAAGCCTGTTTACCTTTGTCTTAACTGTGTCAAACACAGAAGATGGCTGAGCTTTAAGATACATGCCAACCTTTGCAGTCCCGCATTTTAGGTTAATAAATACAAGCTGAGGAAACACCGGTGTCTGTTTCCAGGCACAGCAACTGCTGCTGATGTTTTGTTTGTCTGTCGGTGTAAACTCTGTAGAGGATGCTTTTAGTGGTCCTAAAAGTGTGCTGATATACAATGTTACCTTCAAAACTGTATTAGACATCTGGCAGTAAAGCGTATAGTTTCTCTTTGCTAAGCCTCGTTGGAAACTCTGTAGCATGGGGTTAGGCTACCTGGGATTCTAAATGGCTTGCCTAAGTGCCAGTGTGTTCTTATCTTTTGTATACATATCTGAAGCTGCCAGTATTAATTTTCATGCATGAAATGTGAGTGAATGGAGCTTCTTTGTTTCAGTTTGCATAGGTAGGCTCTGAAACTTATCAAACCAGTAAATAAATCCTAACAGCCTTTCTAAAACATGGTACCATAGTAATTCCAAAATGCGAGTAACACTGTTTTCAGTCCCTAATTACTCCCCGGTGCTGATTTTGTAACATCATGTCTTCTTTGCAGGCACATATCCCATTTTATGCACAATATACCTTTTCCTTCACCACAAAGGCCAAGAATTCTTGTGCAGGTAAGCAAAACATTCGTTTCCATTTTTAGTTACAGTAACAGCAAACGATCTTTCTTGCTTTTGAAAGCCTGGTTTCTTCCTTTAGGCTTTTTTTCCGAGTTTTAAATACCCATCTATAGGAAGGGAAATGGGAAGAGATGAATGGGCTCGCCTTCTCTTTTATTTGTGTAAACCTCGGGTAACTTAGCAAAGCAAACTGTTTTGGACTTAAGGTGATGCAGGTGGTAGCAGCATCCTACTCGCACTTTGAAATTTCTGCCACGTATTACCTATTCATTTTATAGGCACCATTTGCATTACCTCCGTGGGGGCCATTTGTTTTCTGTCTTTCTCTCACTTGTCCACCCACTACTGTGGGTCATAGGTTAGTCCCCTGGGGCCCTGTCTCTTATGCTTCTCTGTTTAATCACCTAGCAGCAGTGACATGTTCAACACTGAGTCACAGGCAATTTCCTGTAACTTCTGAGAATTGTTTCAGTGACTAATACATGCTGTGTTGACCTAGTGAACACAAGTCCAAAGATTGTCACTGATTTGCTTCCCTCGCATGGCATTGTGACTCTGTCTGCCAGGCAGTTTATGAGACTGTGGATATAAGTTTATGTTGGAATATTAAACTGTATTAACCTTGGAGTTGCCCATATCAATCATACTACTTTGTGTTTCAGCTTTCTGCCCATGATGCATTAATACTGTCTCAGCCAGTTTCTACACCATTGCCATTAAGGTATCATTATTAATGCTTTAAATGTATGGTACTTGAAAAATTCAGAGGTAAATAGGAATTAAGTCATAGAAGGAAGCCAAACATTACTGCAATATTAGTAGATTTTATAAACAGAAACCTCAATATGCATTCATAATATTATACGGTGTGTCTTTCTGACATAGACCTGTCCCTTGTGGAAGAATAGCATCACTAATTATCCCGAAAAAAAGATGAATTGCCAGATTATTGTAGAAACTATGCAGAAAGAAGCAGCAGGCTGTAAGGAAAAAATATGTATGTATTTAAATATCTTGTCTTTTCAAAACCTGTGTAGTAAGCAACTTTTTTTTTAATAACATAGACTATTATCTTGGTTTTTTCCCTTTTTGGATCCAAGAGAGACATTTATATCAAGCAGATGTGTAAAATCAGTCAATGCACAAGTATGCAGATACTTTGGAAATTTGTAATTATACCTAAAAATTTGTATTTGTGCTTGAAGGTTGATGCAATCTCTGTGGGTACTGCCTGCATCTTCTGGGCTGTAGTTCGGTATGATGACATGGGGTTTTGCCTGAGTAGTTTTTAAGTTAAAAATCAAAATATTCTCCCTTTTTTATTTTTTCTTCCCTTAAAAATTATCATACAATATTCTATATGCAGAAGAGTCCCATGTTTAATCAACTTACACAGCCTCTTAAGTGAAAAATTGCAGCCTGCCACCAAACCACGAAGTAGCATGCAAGTGCTTTTCTAAAGACATATTTTACATCCCTGTGCTCTTACATATGCCATTACAACTTGTAAATGTGTACAGTCCAAACAGATGAAATGGAATATAAACTATAGAAGTGCATGTTGCTATCAGAATCATGGATTGATTTTACTTGACTAGTATTAGAATTTGATACTGTGATTCTAAGATCAAATTAGTTCATTATTTTTGCCTGAGGTAACCCATCATATGAAACTGCTAGTGTTATTTGTGCTTGGATTACTTGTTAACCAGTTAGATCTTTTACTGTTACAAAGACAAGATGCCTGCGCATATATGAGAGAGAGTGCCATAAGCAACACAAACTCACCAGTAGCATGGTATAACGTATGTTTCTTTAGTGATAGAATTTGAATTAATGTTTATTTGTGGCAGTGTAAGTCTCATACTGAGGTGATAGGTATTAGATAAGTAGATAGACATTTAATGTATGGTAATATACATTAGTTGGTTCCAAACAGTTGTCAGAAGTTTGACAGTAGTGATTTTTTTATTTTATTTTTTTTTAAATCCTGTAACATTCTTATTCTCTTCTCCCTTCCCATCCACCCTTTAGTGGAGCAAACTTTAGCACTCTGCTCATGAATCTTGGACCGGAAAACTGTGCCACTCTGTTACTCTTTGTATTACTAGAAGGCAAGATCCTCCTCCATTCTCTTAGACCAGCTGTGTTGACAGGAGTTGCTGAAGCTGTGGTAGCTGTAAGTACAAAGAGTTCTGTACAGCAGTGAGAGAAATCAGTTCAAACTCCACAGTTATTACAAGGCTTTTTAAAGTTAAAATGATTGATGCACTAAATGATCATTTTTCCCAGAAACAGCATTTAAAGTGCTCTAGCATATCTTATTATTATAACTGTTAGAATCATCAACGTTTTTTGCATAGATTACTAAGAGATACGCTGTAAGTTAGTGGTCAGACTTGAAGAATTTTTTCTGACAGTGTAACTGTCATTTCGACTTGAGGCATGTAACTTCTTGGTTTTTATTGTACTGTATCTGTTGTCTTGTTTTAATGCGTTGATTTCATTTAATTTTTCCTTCAGATGATATTTCCATTTCAGTGGCAATGTCCATATATCCCTCTCTGTCCTTTGTCTCTGGCCACCGTACTCAGTGCACCTGTTCCATTTATTGTTGGAGTTGATTCACGATACTTTGATCTGTACGATCCACCACAGGATATTGTGTGCATTGATTTAGACACAAACATGGTGTACATGTAAGTTCTGTGGAGTTTTTACATTTATCTGTAGAGGGAGAGATTGCTGAAATGCTCAGGAGATAAAACTTTTTTAAATACCCTTTCATCTGATATCGTCAATTTCTCACTGTCCTCTGTTCTTTTTCTTATTTCTAATGCTTCATAGCAAATTAAGATTTACTAAGTTAAGGGGTGACACTTGGTGCTGACATTAAAAATGTGATGCAGATGTTGCTATGAAGTTAGTAACAATGGTAATGTGTTCTGTTTTGTTTTGCCACTTCCAGTATAGCTCATTAAGGTAAGGGGATAAAAGCTAGGACAGAGGAAGAGAAGTTGTTCCTGGTTTGTGTTTGGGATTTGGGTTTTTTTTTCGTGCCCCACCGTTTCTTACATTTCCATCTTGACCTACCGCTTTTGAATTTGGTTTGCCTGTGTTCAGTGACTATTAGTATGAACGTGTTTCAGGACCCTTTGTGTCAGTTTTTGATGCTGTCTTACACTCAGAGCACTTCATGTTAGTGTTAATAAAGAAATATTTCTCAAGTTACAAGGGCCAGATTTTTTGTGAAATCAGTCAAGCTAAATTTGGTGTCTTGACTACATTCAATCTAAAACATTTTCACTTAATTATCATGGGTTTAATGCTTTTCTTAAATTTAAGGCATTGCATGAAGTTTCCTCTCACCTTCTTGAGGAGGGGCTAAGTCAGAGTAACTCTTCTGTTTTTCTGTAATGTATCTCAATGAGAGAACAAACTTCAGGTATTTAACGTAGTAACTTTATTAATTACCTTTCCATTTTTAATTAATTAGATCATAAATGGAAAGAGGCATCTGAGCTAGTTGAAGACGAAGGTGAACATCCCTAAATAAAGTGCACATCTTTTTGTTTGTGACAATATAGTTTTACTTCATCTTGTGTCACTTCTTAACTCGCGAACTTTATTTTTTTTACTAACTTGAGTTGGAATTAGTAAATTGATATATGGGTCAGTTGAACGCATCCTTGATTTTCATTGTGTCAAAAGGACCCTTCCTCTGCTGAAACAAATGTTTCCTTTACATTACTGAAATGTTTTGTTTTATTAGTAGCATCAAAGGAAATGCTGAACAATGGAGCAGGTTAAGTTTATTTTTATTTGGTTTTTTCTCCTTCCCCTAGGTCCCCATTAAAAACATTGCAAAATACCCATTTTTTTATCACTGTGTGTTGAAGTATTATGCCACCGAAAGAATAATCATAATAGGTGTTGTGAAAGAAGAATGTATTGAAGAAATTCAAGGAAGATAATTTGTTTGTGTGGAGATAATTGCAGTGAAAAATACCTGGTCATAAATAGAATGGAAGTTGAAGAGTGGGTTGCAGAAAAATGAAAGAGAAACAGGGGATTTAGCAGGCAGATAAGGATGTCAAGATTCTGTTGGGATGACTGCTCGAAAGAACAAGTACCAGCCTTACCTGGATTGGTTACTGAACTAAAAATCTACCAGTGGCTGAGCTCTTACGAGACACTCAACTGGAAATATTTTTCATCTTTTCTTTTACTGTCTTATAAGTCCATTTCTCCTTCAGTAGTCAACTGGCATTTTTCTTTTTTGCTGCATGTTATGCATATATCTCACCTGTACCACTTATTGACTTCCAGAGGAATTTGACATCTGTAACATTTGACTTGGGTAAATGTGAGGTGTTAGTACCTGTGTTATAAAACTTTTTTAACCAGGAAATGAGAATGTTTTTCAGTTTTGGAGATGTGTAGGCAAAACTAAATCTCCATAAAGCACTTGTGGTAAGCTCATACAGAATTCTAAAATGCTGTGTTATTAGTGAGTAAAAATTAATGTTCCATTTCATTTTATCCATGCCTGTTTCTGCCCCTCTTTGTTTCTGTGGCAAACCTGCTGCTTTTTTTTTTTTTTTAAAGGTGTAAAAGCATTTAACAGCACTGTTGCTAACTTTGGAAGACTACATAATAGAAGAATAATGTTTGAAAAATTCAGTATTTTCTAGTACATCAGTCTGCCTAATGTCTTTTTAGAGCAAATTTGCTGCTATCTTCCTTATCATAGACTGAAGCTTTATTTGCTGCCAAAAAATACTGAAGGCCTTTTACTCATTCAGCATCTTCCTTAATGCCTTTTTTTGGAGGTTTTAAACTATCTCTGTGAAAGTAACATTGAAAGCTGCTTAAGGAAGGTATCCTTTTTAGGGCAAAGATTTGAGAGTTTGTTTTATTTTTATAGCAGGGTTTTTTTCCCTTACGTATTTGGAACAGTACCACTTATATTGTTTATAGGCATGCCATTATGGTAGAGAAAAAATGGGCAAAGGCATCCATAAGTCTGCATTTTTTCTTTAACTCCTGATTCTTTGGCTTGCTTCTTAAGACAGTTCTGTGTCAATGCCAATTGCAAAGTGCAGAACAAGCAGTGACAGCATCAGCTTGGATAGTAATAACTGATAAGGCTTTGCAGCCGCAAGGTTCGTTTTATTCCTTGTTACAACAGTTCTTCCCCACCTTCTGTCTTCCAGAAAAAGGCATAGGAGTTCTCAGGATTGACTCCCTACTCTCTCTCTCTCTCTTTATGTCAACTGCTTAAACAAGGTCTGGCATTGTACCTAACAAAGATGAGCATCCCTTGAGGCCAATTTATCCCACTGCTTAATCAACCACATCATTTTCAGACTGTGAACTGAACTCCCAGTCTTCCTAGTTCCTGCTAGCCTGTGGCTTAAGCTGAAAAAACTGGGTTGCCGTAGAGGTGTCACAGTGTACTATATGACTATAAAGCCACCAGACTGGTCTTCCAGCATTTTACAGTAACAAGTTCATGTATTCCAGACTGGCTTTATTTGTAGCAGTATAGCAGGTTTATGGTAGTATAGACTTCGCATAGTAATCACATACAGATTAGTGTGCTTAAATTATATTAGCAAGACTGATAAAAATTCTGAAAGGGAAATCAGCTAAGTAAAATTTAAGCTAAAGAGTCTAACCAAATCTTAATGCAGATTCTCCTTACAGGCTGGAGAAGACTTTACTTCTAACTCGATTTATACTGTTCTGTGTCTGAGGAAAATAAGTCCTGAATTGTGTCACTCCTGGTTTTTTTATTTTTGACAAATAGGGACAGTGACAAGACTTCTTTTCAAAATAATTTCTTTTTTTTTTTAATTTACTATGTTCTGAAAATAAAGCGACTTAGGGCTGTGGAAGCTATTATTTTTTAAATGGCTTGTATTTTATATATCCCTTTTCCCCTCCTCTGTGCTTTAGATCAGACGATAAGAAGAGCACTAACTGGAAGCAGTTTCCTAAGAAGCCCTGTAAAAGTCTGCTCAGCACCTTAAAGAAACTGCACCCACAGCTTGCGGCAGGTGAAATATATGTAAAATAAAATGGGAAGGGGAAAGAACAGAAACTGCCTAAAGCAGGAAAAGTCAATACTCAAAGAAAACTAGTAAATTTTCTGATACACACCTGCAAGTCTTAAATTATTGGTGTATAAATGTAAAGGACTTCCTTCTGTCACGTGTGGTGTGAATTATTTTTTCAATATTTTATTTTCTTTGCTGTGATTTCTTAATATATAAGCTACTTTTTTAGACTTTACTCATGATTAGATTATATTCAAACAAAGATTCAGCTAAAATTGTTTGGATCTCAACCTAAACCAATATTCGCAGCTCTGATCAAAAATTAGAGAGCAAATGGGGATATGAGTAAAATAATGTTGCAGCTGTTGTGCAAATACTGCTGAGTATTTCAGGTAATAACTTTTCTACAAAAATAATCAAGTAGCTAATTTTTGATATATTTTGTCAAAAGAAAAAGAAAAAATTACCATCTTCAGCCTAATGACTTGGGACAGGTAAAAGCAAAGTTATCACTAACCGAAGAGTTTTCAGGTATTGCTTCTTTCTGACTTTAAGGTAAGCTGGTTCAGAGTATGTTAGGTTGCATCATTATGGAGGAGACAATGATAGCCTCATAGGTATATAAGATACAAAAAGCTCGTAAATTACGGAAAGAGACAAGTACATTAATTAAGAGACAAATGGTCTTGCCTCTGGTTTCTTTTTTTTTTTTTTTTTTTTTTTTGTTAAGATAGCGTTTATTTCATCTGTCAAAAGACCTCGGCTTTTCTTTTGGTTTAATCAGTAGCATGTCATGCAAGCTACCTAATATAAACTTGATCAGAACCAGTGTTCTTTTTTTGATATAATATTGCCAAAATAGAAGAATTATCTAATATTTATGTTAAAATATTTATGTATATTCTTACATAAATATTCATATTATGATAATTGGTATTTCTGTTATAATAAAAAACAGGGAACTATAATTTTCAGCAGTATGTGATACTGGTTTTTTTTAAGAGTGCAAGAGTGGTCTCTGCATGTCATCTACTTGTTCTACCCTTTGGTAGACTAAAATGTTAGAATTTTGATGAGAAAAATAGTTTAGGCCCTTTCTTTCTCGATGTGCAGTCTTCAGAACAGGGAAAACATGGTCCTTTGTGTTTGTGTTGAAATGTTCCTGGAAGACTACATTCAGTTGGGTATGTGATAACATCAGCCCAGCTGAGAGCCTTCTCCTTGTTTTATATCCTAGAGGGCTGTGTGAGCTACAAAACCACATAATTAACTTCTGAGATAACTTACCTTTTATATGAGCCAGGTCGACTGGAAAATAGTCGCAGGATTTCTAGTGTTTGTCACTTCCGAATATGGGCAAGTAGGAAAAAGAAAAATCCATCTTCAGCATCTTGCAAATTTTTAATATAGGATTGTATGTGTTGCGTATTGCTAGTTCACAGGAAGACTCAAGAAGGCTCTGCAGTGGAGATGACTCCTATTGAAGCAGATTTCTCATGGCAGAAAAAGATGATAGAACTTGAGATGGAGATCCAGGAAGCTTTTCTCCGTTTCATGGCATCTATTTTAAAGGGTTACAGAACATTCCTCAAGCCAATCACGCAGGCACCTTCAAATAAAGCAACTGCTGCTGACTCTTTGTTTGATCATCAAGGTGAGGGTGAGGCAAATCAGCTGCTGTTTGTGAACTGGCAGTGTTACAACTTTTGTATTCAGGAGCTGCTTAACTTTAAAAGGTCAAAGTTCTTTTCGGTTGTACAATTCTTGGCAGTATTTACAATTGCAATTCTATGAAGTTAAAGTATTCAAAGTTGATTCGAACATGGATATACGCACATAGAACTGCAATTCTGCAATAGTTCAGGTATTAGAAAAGCTGTCTTTTAGTAGCATGATGCCTTCTCTCCATGGCATATTCCATAAGGACAGCTCTTGGGAATGAAAGAATGTTTCTCAATTTGTACAGACCAAAAATGCCAGAAGCTCACTAATGAAGAACAAAGTAATGTTCTTGATATAAATGGGAAGATAATAGAGAATCGGGCAGAGATCAGATCAGCAAAAGTCATTTTATATTCCTGATCTTAGCACATTAGCTTTTTAGATCTGTTCTAGTGTTGACTGCTAGATAAGATGACACAGTTGTTTTTGGTTTTATGTGATGGAGGTGTTAGGCTGTTTTGTTTGGTTTTTTTTGTTTGGGGTTGTTGGTCTATTTTTTTAGTTACTAGAAGCGAGATTTTTAGTCAAAGGTTTGGGAAGTCTTAAATATTTTCACACCTATGACCTCTTAGGATAACATAATTTTTGTTTTAGTATTATTTAGTATTGTTTTAACTGTTAGATACTTCTGCTTTTGTACAAGGCCATCATCTCCTTTTTCTTGCACAAAAAGTCAACAAACACATTGAGCAGATTGCATGGGGGTGATTGCTTGCCACGTATTGTTAACTGTGGTAAAAAAGCATTATTAAAAACCCAAAGTGTTATTTTAATCTTCCAAATGTAAATAGTGATAAGTAGTTGTTTTTATTGATAAAGCAAATACTTTATGTATTAGCACTTTAAGTATTTTATATTGACCCTTCATATGTTAATTTCTAAGGGTACTCATAACTGGTATTTAGTTTGTTCCTTTTTATAACCAGGATTTTTAAAAAGCAGAGACCGTGCCTATACAAAGTTCTACACGCATCTCACCAAAACACAGATATTCAGCCGCTTTATTGAAGAGTGCAGTTTTGTGAGTGACAAGGATACTGGCTTGGCGTTTTTTGATGACTGCATAGAAAAGGTGAAAAACATGTAGCAATACTATTAAATTGTATGCTTCTATTAATTTTGTGTTACTGTCCCTGTTTTTATTTGTAAAGGTAGATAGCCTCTGCAGCAAGTGTTTTGAAGGACTGGAATTCTTGGTGTTTTTTTCAGAGTCAGTTTCTTCCTTCGTTATCTTTCACAGTCATCATTTTATGTGTTGATGCAGAAAGCTTTCATTACAGCCCTGTAGGATGTCAAGCTGTAGGATAATGTGAGAAATATCAGTAGCTGACACTTTAGCACAATGCCATGTCTTCCCTTTAAATGTTGATCACCCTCCCTCTAATGTGGAATTATCTACCAGTGGACATCTGCATTGTTGCTCTTTTTCACACAATTTAAACTTAAACCCATTTAATGTCAACAATTATTTATGTGGATAAGATCCCCTTTCATTGCCTGTATTTTAACCCAGTCTTGTTTTTCGAAATTAAGTCTCTTCAGCATGGTTCTGGTCTAGGTGTGTTATTGAGTTTCTAGTTTCATCTGTAAAATACCAAGTTCACAATATAAAAATTGGGGACTAGAGAATGATAAGTTCTTAAGGGGTATATATGTGATTCTTTCTGGACAGAACCTTCATTTTCATACCAAGTTCTTACAGAATGAGTCTTTGATTCCGATCAAATTAACATTTGTAAACAGACCACAAAATAAGTGTTTAAATGTTTCCTTGCCCTTATTTTTCTTTCTTCTGAGTGTGGGGTAAGCATCAATAGCATGCATCTAGAGTATACTTTTTTAATATTGTTAATAATTTGATATGATTGCAGATTGTTTATGTCTTGCATATTTAAATTGTCATATTGAAAGTATCTGCAAAACCAGCAGTTTCTTTCTAAACTGAATGAAAGCATTGTCTTTTGATAGATTCAGGATTTTGTATTTAGTAGATAATGTCAACAAATTGAAAGCGTACTGATTACTGCATTCTCTTACTTTCAGCAAAGGAAGTATTTGAAAAAGAGATTAATTGGTTCCACAGTAATATGAAAATGTTTCCTATTTAATAATGACAGAGCTTTGATAGAATTATTTAGGATTTTTAATTTTAGTTATTTTTTTCCTCTTTTCCCAGCTTTTTCCAGATAAAGGAACAGAAAAAGGAGAGAAGGTACTTTGTCCTTCAAAATGTTTAGGGATATCTGATCCTGAAATAAAAATGGAGAGACAAAGCTGTGGACTTGATATTTGAGTAATTAGAACAAATATAATTTATTTTATGTATATAATTAAATACTGTATATATTACATGTATTTTTACATATGCTAGCATAACTAATGTTAAAAAGGACATTTTCTCCTGAAGCCAAACTCTGTACTTAGAGTACAAACTCTGTTTTTAGGTTGATGTAGATTCTGTGGAAGATACACGGTTGATTGAGCTTGACGAGTCACAAAAAAGTGAACACACAGTGTTCATAATGCCACCAGAACCTCCTGCTGATGATGGACAGGACCGAGTGCCAAAATACAGGTACAAGTTAAACAGCGACATGTAGTGAAACCAGAATGCTTGTGACATCAAGCGGGGCAGATGTTCCGCCTTGGTGCACAACTTGCCTTAATACAATGTTCAGAAGAATCTTCAAAAAGATAGTAACTGCCTGCCTTCTTGTAAGTTTCTGAAGCTCTAGAAGTCAATGTTTTGTGTGCGTGTGTATGTTTCAGGGCATGTGGATCTTGATTTTAATTTTTCAGTAACTTTTTGCCAACTTTATAGTAATATTTTTCTACATGTATTCAGTGTCTGTCTTTCTCTTTGAGCCATTTACTTGTATTTTGTAGCAACTGCAGTGCAGTTTGTTTCACAGTGGGAATGACAGAGGGTGGGTAATGGATCTGCCCAGTATTACTGATCTGCAGCTGTCGAACCAAAGGAACAAAACACCCATTCCGCTTTTCAGACTTCTTTCATTCAGTGTTTTTCAGCCTTGTGCAGGAAGTGGCATTTCGGACACTCTGGGTATGATTTTTTCCTTCCTGTCTCTCTTGGAGGTCATGAAGGTTCTGTTTCCAGCTGTTGTCCTTGTTAATCATCATCTGTGCTTCCCTGACTTCCATGATATGGATGGCAGTCTGGGTCTTGTTTCCATTATCTGTGGAGATTTAGTGTCCCAGGCATCTTCTTGTGATATCTTTATGAAGACTAAAATGATCTTGCCTATCTTCTTTCCTTCCCCACCCCACCTCAGTTGTTTATTCTCCTGTTTGTCAGTTCTTAGCAAGCAAGGTGTCTTTGAATGGCTTTCCTGCTATCAGCAGGTATATAAAAAGCTTTTCTTTTCTGTTGTTTGTTTTTTAATCATCTTTGTAGCTATAAAAACTTTCCACGACTAGATTTCAAGCTCTTTGACAGGCCACAGGAGCTCAAGCTCTCCTTCAGCAGACACCCAGCTGGAAGCAGCATTTCAAATAGTCCGGCACTCATGGCAAAGAGGACAAAACAGGTCAGATGAGTCTTACTGTAATCACTGTGTGAACACTGAAACATGTGAAGTTTTTTTGTAAAATTGCCACTAGCTATTTATACTATAAGTTAATGTTGTTAAAGGTTAGGTCTTTGTAACTATTGAGAATCAACACCTGCAAAAGAAAGAAATAGAAGGCAACAAGTAAACAAATTAGCATCTGAGATCACAGTTCACTGTCAAACACATTTCTAAGCTTTAGACTGTAACTTAAACCAAAAGGAAAGTAAAATTAAGGCTTGAATGGGGAAGGAAAAAGAGGATTAATTCTCATGCTAGCTTGTACTTGCATAGAGCCTTAATGAGAGAGTGGTGAGGAGGGAGCTTCAGTGAATGTTTGTCCATTATTATTAAGTGCTTACTTTTAAGAATCCTGCTGAGTTAGTAATGGCTTTTAAATTTGGGATGTTACATCTTTTGTCTGCTTTTTTGTTTTGTTTCACCCTTACAGGAGATAAAAACAGCTCACAAATTAGCAAAGAAGTACTACGTAAGCCCTCCACAGTGGGCTAAGTGTCTCTTCAGTCACAGTTACAGCCTATGGTTTATTTGTCTGCCAGCCTACATCAGAGTTGCACATCCCAAGGTCAAAGCACTGCAGCAGGCATATGATGTTCTAATTAAAATGAGGAAAACGGATGTGGAACCACTGGATGAGGCAAGTGCGAATAGAAAAATGTTAGTATATATATATACGGAACAGAAGAAAAGGTGCAAAGATAGTGTGTTTCACTGCCACCACCAGGTTAAGCATACTTACAGTTTGACCTGTTACAAAGCCACCTTGAAATGATCTCAAAGAAGTCTGCTTAACTAAAGCAACTGAAAATTCATCTCCTTTATCACCAGCTTAGTGTCAGCTGGGTCAAGTACTCAAACTTAGTGTTGCTAGTCTTCTCCCAGATTTCTTCAAGAATTAAGTTCTTGAATAGCCCTAATTTTAAAATGGACTTTGATTTAATGCTTTGCAGCCTTACTAAACTGAAGGGATAATGGGTTTGTGTGCAGCATACCATTCTTGCAGTAGTATCCACAGGCTCACAGAAGCAAGTTATCCTGCTTTTTGTATGGGTGTTTCCTTCTCTACCTTGTTTTGCAAACAGAAGAGCCGAGTGGAAAAAAATTCAGCATTCTAAAGATGTGACTGCTGATGTTATCTCAGGTCCTGTGATTTCCTATTTAATTTTTGCTCCCTCTTCTGGCTGTTGAGTATTATGTACTGAGCAGCTACTCTCACATGGCGTTTCCTTTTACATGTGTAAAAAGCTGGAAATCGGGAAAGAGCTTAAGCTGTTTCAGAATCCTTGTCATCAGTCCATTTATGCATTTCTGTGTCTTTTCAGGTCTGCTACAGAGTTGTAATGCAGCTCTGTGGACTGTGGGGTCAGCCTGTTCAGGCTGTGAGAGTCCTCTTTGAAATGAAAAATGCTGGAATACAGCCAAATGCCATCACCTACGGCTATTACAATAAGGTAAGACAAGTCTTGACGAAGGATGTTGTACCAGTGTCTCTCTTGCTGTTGTCACTCCCCTTGTCCTGTAGCACATTTAGAGGTGGTTTCTTACAGCTCTTCACTTAGATTAGCTGATTTTATTGGGCAAGCTATCATTTTGGTCGTGCTTATGGTTCACTGGATCTGCACCGTATGGTTTTATCCTGTTAAGTTTACATTCCTGTGCTGTGTTTGGCTAACCAAAAATTCTGTTGAAATACATTTATAGTGTTTCCGTTTCCAAGTTTTGGAACCCATCTAATGCTTCCATGTCAAAACCATCTGTTCCTATGTGTATCCTTTAAGGTAGCAGGATCCATGGTGGATGAAGGCTGGAATTAGGCTAGTAGAAGTAGCCTCCCCCTCATTTCCTTGCTTCCAAGTTCCTGTAACATGCTGATGAAACTTCTTAGTAAAGTAAACTGTGTAAAGTGATAGGAAAAAAGGTTCTACTGTGGTCTTTTGTTGCTGCTGAAGTTTATAAGTAAGAACAAACCCGCCTTGGGTACTTAAACAAATCTTGATCCATTGTTTCTTGTTACTCAGGTATTGTATTCAGACCTGGGGGATAAAAGGGAACAGTTCATAAGAGGGTACAGCTCATAAAAATTCAAATATTTGTCTTTCTTCACATGGTTCACAGGAAATGCCTTTTTTGAATATGGGAAGAAAAGCTTGTCACTGTACCATGTTTCTCAGTGTAAGTTTCTTACTGTTTTTGTTATTGCAATGTCTCTTACTGTAGGCAGTTTTAGAGTCTCCCTGGCCTAGCAGTAACCGCAGTGGCGTATTCCTGTGGACAAAGGTACGAAATGTAATTCATGGCACAGCACAATTTAGGCAGTGCTTAAAGAAATCAACGCAGAGCCCACGAGTACCTGTGACATCAGGTAATAAGTTAGTTGAAATGGATTTATTTCTGCTGAACAAGAGCATGACGTGCTTTCTGAGGGATTGCAGCTAACATTGTGGCTTTTACAAGTGGAAAATCTTTCCCTAAGTATATAAAAATTGATAATTGCCAACTCAGTGCTTGGAACAGTCTTAGAATGTCTTTGGCACACTGAAGAATTAATTGCCTGAATTCTGTTGCTACATTTTCGTATTTTTATTTTATTTGTGCAAGCAAAAGTATTTACTGTTGTCTGAAGAGGTTAGATATATTTAAAAATCTGAACGGTTAAATCCTGTCTTACTAACCGGCTCTTGTTCATGTCTTTAGCTCTGCGGAGTACCACGGGTGGAAGTGATGGGGACATGGTGAGCCATGGTAGCGTGGATAGTTCTAATGATGCTAACAGTGGGGAGCACACTCTCTTCGTCAGTGACTTAGTCAGGCTTGATTCCATTGATAATCACTCTAGCACAGGTACTAGATTCTGCTGGGTTTCACTACTAACAGTCCCCCAAAAGGCTAAATTTTCTAGTCTCTGGTTGATTTCCCCTCCACAACCACATCCTTCCCCTCTTGAGGCTGTAGAGAATGAAGCTGAAGTTAAACTATGTAAAGAAAAATAAATACACTGCTGTTGAGTATTACTTTTTAACGCAGATCAAGCTGCTTTAGGTTAGAGTGATCTGTAGCAGAAGTACCATTACATTAAAATAAATGTCTTGCTGTGGTCTCATGAACCTTGCTTTTTGTGTTAATCTTCTGAAGAGGCATGAAGCCTCTGATATATGAATCTGTTCGATTTTTGCAAATGTGATTTATTTATAGAAATGATAGTCTGTGTGAGTAAAACCTTTCTCTGCATTAAAGGAGTGAAAGTTGCTGAGGTGATTAGAAGCTAACACTTTAAAATGTTGCTTGTTGATGGTAATCCAGAAAGGCCTAAGTAGCATTCCTGGAATTAGTATGTTATGTTTGGTTATAGTAAACTTATGCTTTTAAAGGCCATATTCAAACTTCTTAATAGTAGTTGCTAAACTTGGAAATAAATACAGAAATTATCAGAACATTGTCATACAGTCTTTTTGAGACACCCTGGAAGTGGAAAGACAGGTGATAAGCTGGAGAAAAACTCTGCCTTAAACGTGGTGTGCACTCTCCCAGACAAACTGGAGTAAAAGCGTGCATGGAAGGTTGATCACTTGAGATAGCAAGATAAAGTTCATGGTTCTTCATATCTGCTTTAGTACTGATTACATCCTACTTGTGCAGTGTCAACTAAACTTCCTTTCTGTGTGTATTTCAAAACTTAATGTACAAGTGGTTCTTGCACGGTCTTCATGTTTTTAATATCTTGAGACCTTCTGTAAAGAGAACTTTGAGTCTGATTCCTGTGCTTCATCTGATATGCCTACCTAGATTACTGAACTTCCCTTCTCTCTGCTCTTTGTTGCTCTGCTTTTTGCTCTTTGCTGTCTCTTGGGTGCCGCATTTGTCCTTGGCTATCACGGTGTGGGGTGCAGACTTATATGGTGTGAAGCCTTGGATGCACGTGTGCATTATTTCTACCCTTGAATGTTACTTCTGCAGGTAATTCACCCATTTATTGATAGGGTGTTTTCACTTCTGTGCAAAGCAGAGATACTAACATTATTGAAATGGTGATAGAGAGAAAATAAGGGCTGAAGAATGTCAGAACTTATTTTTCTATCTAAAAGGTTTTTAACATTTTGACATTTAATTCTTTTTTACACGTTTACTCTTTGTTGGCAAAATAAACAGTAGTTATATGTATTATAGATGAATTATGTCTGTCAGTCAAGTTTTATGGAGCTTCCTAATACCTTTCACACTTAGTAACTTACTTACATGTTGATCTTTTAAAATACTGTCATGTATTCTAATAGGTATTCTTAAGGCATATCAACAATCCTGTTGAGCATTTTGATGTGGGATATGTCCCATGTAGTATTTTTGTATTTTTGCACATGCAATAGCACTTTAGGTAAAAACAACAAAGAAAAGAGTGTCTTTCTGGATTGCTTCCTATGGCAGACTTTTTGGACTTTTTTTTTTTTTTTTTTTTTTAAGAATGAGTTACAGCTGTCAAGTTTAACTGGTATTGTGGAGGAGCAGACTTTTAAAAAATGTTTAGATTTTTACTTTTTTCCTATTACATTTTATACTTTCTACTGTAGCACAAAGATGTAGGCCATTGATGGCAAAGTTCTTTTCAGGGATGTAGTCACTGTTAGAAGCTTGCTTAATTATTGTCGTGCTTGTCTAACTTTCTTTTGTAGATGCATTTGAGAATTTATCTTGTCCAGCAATGAAGTATTTCATGCTGATGAGAAGGGAAAGGAATGAAAAGGAGATACAGAGCATTAAAGGCAGTTAGTCACTGTAGTGTTCCTGGGCGAGTAACTTGTGTTTAATATAATAATGAAAAAAGTACATTTGGATTGTAAGGCCTAACTATCTCTGCTGTTACTGTCACCA